>NW_026701431.1:0-90665 GCF_030435755.1 Ochotona princeps | reverse complement strand
TAATGCACTCAAAGGGCACTAAGCATAGAGTGTGAAAACTGAGTTTCCTTGAGAGCTGCTTGGAAGCCTGATGGTGTGTGACGTTAGTGAGCCAAATGGAGTTGTTCTCCCACAAGAACCACTCGGCTGATCCTTCTTCAATATGCCCTTCACCAACATGCAGTGTTTCCTTGATTGAATTAGCTCTCACACCAATATTTGCGTCTAGAGCCTTTGCATTGAGGGCTATCTGAAAACGGCTGTGGCGCTGAAGTTGCCTGTGAATGTGGAGTTGGTGGCATGTGAAACCCGCATGTGGAGCATTCGTTTGTGTGGGATGCTCTACCAGGTTCATTCCTAGATAATGCACTCAAAGGGCACTAAGCATAGAGTGTGAAAACTGAGTTTCCTTGAGAGCTGCTTGGAAGCCTGATGGTGTGTGAAGTTAGTGAGCCAAATGGAGTTGTTCTCCCACAAGAACCACTCGGCTGATCCTTCTTCAATATGCCCTTCACCAACATGCAGTGTTTCCTTGATTGAATTAGCTCTCACACCAATATTTGCGTCTAGAGCCTTTGCATTGAGGGCTATCTGAAAACGGCTGTGGCGCTGAAGTTGCCTGTGAATGTGGAGTTGGTGGCATGTGAAACCCGCATGTGGAGCATTCGTTTGTGTGGGATGCTCTACCAGGTTCATTTCAGTCCTAGCCATACAAAGGGCACTAAGCATAGAGTGTGAAAACTGAGTTTCCTTGAGAGCTGCTTGGAAGCCTGATGGTGTGTGAAGTTAGTGAGCCAAATGGAGTTGTTCTCCCACAAGAACCACTCGGCTGATCCTTCTTCAATATGCCCTTCACCAACATGCAGTGATTCCTTGATTGAATTAGCTCTCACACCAATATTTGCGTCTAGAGCCTTTGCATTGAGGGCTATCTGAAAACGGCTGTGGCGCTGAAGTTGCCTGTGAATGTGGAGTTGGTGGCATGTGAAACCCGCATGTGGAGCATTCGTTTGTGTGGGATGCTCTACCAGGTTCATTCCTAGATAATTCACACAAAGGGCAATAAGAATAGAGTGTGAAAACTGAGTTTCCTTGAGAGCTGCTTGGAAGCCTGATGGTGTGTGAAGTTAGTGAGCCAAATGGAGTTGTTCTCCCACAAGAACCACTCGGCTGATCCTTCTTCAATATGCCCTTCACCAACATGCAGTGTTTCCTTGATTGAATTAGCTCTCACACCAATATTTGCGTCTAGAGCCTTTGCATTGAGGGCTATCTGAAAACGGCTGTGGCGCTGAAGTTGCCTGTGAATGTGGAGTTGGTGGCATGTGAAACCCGCATGTGGAGCATTCGTTTGTGTGGGATGCTCTACCAGGTTCTTTCCTAGATAATGCACTCAAAGGGCACTAAGCATAGAGAGTGAAAACTGAGTTTCCTTGAGAGCTGCTTAGAAGCCTGATGGTGTGTGAAGTTAGTGAGCCAAATGGAGTTGTTCTCCAACAAGAACCACTCTGCTGATCCTTCTTCAATATGCCCTTCACCAACATGCAGTGTTTCCTTGATTGAATTAGCTCTCACACCAATATTTGCGTCTAGAGCCTTTGCATTGAGGGCTATCTAAAAACGGCTGTGGCGCTGAAGTTGCCTGTGAATGTGGAGTTGGTGCATGTGAAACCCGCATGTGGAGCATTCGTTTGTGTGGGATGCTCTACCAGGTTCATTCCTAGATAATGCACTCAAAGGGCACTAAGCATAGAGTGTGAAAACTGAGTTTCCTTGAGAGCTGCTTAGAAGCCTGATGGTGTGTGAAGTTAGTGAGCCAAATGGAGTTGTTCTCCCACAAGAACCACTCGGCTGATCCTTCTTCAATATGCCCTTCACCAACATGCAGTGTTTCCTTGATTGAATTAGCTCTCACACCAATATTTGCGTCTAGAGCCTTTGCATTGAGGGCTATCTGAAAACGGCTGTGGCGCTGAAGTTGCCTGTGAATGTGGAGTTGGTGGCATGTGAAACCCGCATGTGGAGCATTCGTTTGTGTGGGATGCTCTACCAGGTTCATTTCAGTCCTAGCCATACAAAGGGCACTAAGCATAGAGTGTGAAAACTGAGTTTCCTTGAGAGCTGCTTGGAAGCCTGATGGTGTGTGAAGTTAGTGAGCCAAATGGAGTTGTTCTCCCACAAGAACCACTCAGCTGATCCTTCTTCAATATGCCTTCACCAACATGCAGTGTTTCCTTGATTGAATTAGCTCTCACACCAATATTTGCGTCTAGAGCCTTTGCATTGAGGGCTATCTGAAAACGGCTGTGGCGCTGAAGTTGCCTGTGAATGTGGAGTTGGTGGCATGTGAAACCCGCATGTGGAGCATTCGTTTGTGTGGGATGCTCTACCAGGTTCATTCCTAGATAATGCACTCAAAGGGCACTAAGCATAGAGTGTGAAAACTGAGTTTCCTTGAGAGCTGCTTGGAAGCCTGATGGTGTGTGAAGTTAGTGAGCCAAATGGAGTTGTTCTCCCACAAGAACCACTCGGCTGATCCTTCTTCAATATGCCCTTCACCAACATGCAGTGTTTCCTTGATTGAATTAGCTCTCACACCAATATTTGCGTCTAGAGCCTTTGCATTGAGGGCTTTCTGAAAACGGCTGTGGAGCTGAAGTTGCCTGTGAATGTGGAGTTGGTGGCATGTGAAACCCGCATGTGGAGCATTCGTTTGTGTGGGATGCTCTACCAGGTTCATTCCTAGATAATGCACTCAAAGGGCACTAAGCATAGAGTGTGAAAACTGAGTTTCCTTGAGAGCTGCTTGGAAGCCTGATGGTGTGTGAAGTTAGTGAGCCAAATGGAGTTGTTCTCCACAAGAACCACTCGGCTGATCCTTCTTCAATATGCCCTTCACCAACATGCAGTGTTTCCTTGATTGAATTAGCTCTCACACCAATATTTGCGTCTAGAGCCTTTGCATTGAGGGCTATCTGAAAACGGCTGTGGCGCTGAAGTTGCCTGTGAATGTGGAGTTGGTGGCATGTGAAACCCGCATGTGGAGCATTCGTTTGTGTGGGATGCTCTACCAGGTTCATTTCAGTCCTAGCCATACAAAGGGCACTAAGCATAGAGTGTGAAAACTGAGTTTCCTTGAGAGCTGCTTGGAAGCCTGATGGTGTGTGAAGTTAGTGAGCCAAATGGAGTTGTTCTCCCACAAGAACCACTCGGCTGATCCTTCTTCAATATGCCCTTCACCAACATGCAGTGTTTCCTTGATTGAATTAGCTCTCACACCAATATTTGCGTCTAGAGCCTTTGCATTGAGGGCTATCTGAAAACGGCTGTGGCGCTGAAGTTGCCTGTGAATGTGGAGTTGGTGGCATGTGAAACCCGCATGTGGAGCATTCGTTTGTGTGGGATGCTCTACCAGGTTCATTCCTAGATAATGCACTCAAAGGGCTCTAAGCATAGAGTGTGAAAACTGAGTTTCCTTGAGAGCTGCTTGGAAGCCTGATGGTGTGTGAAGTTAGTGAGCCAAATGGAGTTGTTCTCCCACAAGAACCACTCGGCTGATCCTTCTTCAATATGCCCTTCACCAACATGCAGTGTTTCCTTGATTGAATTAGCTCTCACACCAATATTTGCGTCTAGAGCCTTTGCATTGAGGGCTATCTGAAAACGGCTGTGGCGCTGAAGTTGCCTGTGAATGTGGAGTTGGTGGCATGTGAAACCCGCATGTGGAGCATTCGTTTGTGTGGATGCTCTACCAGGTTCATTCCTAGATAATGCACTCAAAGGGCACTAAGCATAGAGTGTGAAAACTGAGTTTCCTTGAGAGCGCTTGGAAGCCTGATGGTGTGTGAAGTTAGTGAGCCAAATGGAGTTGTTCTCCCACAAGAACCACTCGGCTGATCCTTCTTCAATATGCCCTTCACCAACATGCAGTGTTTCCTTGATTCAATTAGCTCTCACACCAATATTTGCGTCTAGAGCCTTTGCATTGAGGGCTATCTGAAAACGGCTGTGGCGCTGAAGTTGCCTGTGAATGTGGAGTTGGTGGCATGTGAAACCCGCATGTGGAGCATTCGTTTGTGTGGGATGCTCTACCAGGTTCATTTCAGACCTAGCCATACAAAGGGCACTAAGCATAGAGTGTGAAAACTGAGTTTCCTTGAGAGCTGCTTGGAAGCCTGATGGTGTGTGAAGTTAGTGAGCCAAATGGAGTTGTTCTCCCACAAGAACCACTCGGCTGATCCTTCTTCAATATGCCCTTCACCAACATGCAGTGTTTCCTTGATTGAATTAGCTCTCACACCAATATTTGCGTCTAGAGCCTTTGCATTGAGGGCTATCTGAAAACGGCTGTGGCGCTGAAGTTGCCTGTGAATGTGGAGTTGGTGGCATGTGAAACCCGCATGTGGAGCATTCGTTTGTGTGGGATGCTCTACCAGGTTCATTTCAGTCCTAGCCATAAAAAGGGCACTAAGCATAGAGTGTGAAAACTGAGTTTCCTTGAGAGCTGCTTGAAAGCCTGATGGTGTGTGAAGTTAGTGAGCCAAATGGAGTTGTTCTCCCACAAGAACCACTCGGCTGATCCTTCTTCAATATGCCCTTCACCAACATGCAGTGATTCCTTGATTGAATTAGCTCTCACACCAATATTTGCGTCTAGAGCCTTTGCATTGAGGGCTATCTGAAAACGGCTGTGGCGCTGAAGTTGCCTGTGAATGTGGAGTTGGTGGCATGTGAAACCCGCATGTGGAGCATTCGTTTGTGTGGGATGCTCTACCAGGTTCATTCCTAGATAATTCACACAAAGGGCAATAAGAATAGAGTGTGAAAACTGAGTTTCCTTGAGAGCTGCTTGGAAGCCTGATGGTGTGTGAAGTTAGTGAGCCAAATGGAGTTGTTCTCCCACAAGAACCACTCGGCTGATCCTTCTTCAATATGCCCTTCACCAACATGCAGTGTTTCCTTGATTGAATTAGCTCTCACACCAATATTTGCGTCTAGAGCCTTTGCATTGAGGGCTATCTGAAAACGGCTGTGGCGCTGAAGTTGCCTGTGAATGTGGAGTTGGTGGCATGTGAAACCCGCATGTGGAGCATTCGTTTGTGTGGGATGCTCTCCAAGCTTCATTTCAGTCCTAGGCACTCAAAGGGCACTAAGCATAGAGTGTGAAAACTGAGTTTCCTTGAGAGCTGCTTGGAAGCCTGATGGTGTGTGACGTTAGTGAGCCAAATGGAGTTGTTCTCCCACAAGAACCACTCGGCTGATCCTTCTTCAATATGCCCTTCACCAACATGCAGTGTTTCCTTGATTGAATTAGCTCTCACACCAATATTTGCGTCTAGAGCCTTTGCATTGAGGGCTATCTGAAAACGGCTGTGGCGCTTGAAGTTGCCTGTGAATGAGGAGTTGGTGGCATGTGAAACCCGCATGTGGAGCATTCGTTTGTGTGGGATGCTCTACCAGGTTCATTTCAGTCTTAGCCATAGAAAGGGCACTAAGCATAGAGTGTGAAAACTGAGTTTCCTTGAGAGCTGCTTGGAAGCCTGATGGTGTGTGAAGTTAGTGAGCCAAATGGAGTTGTTCTCCTACAAGAACCACTCGGCTGATCCTTCTTCAATATGCCCTTCACCAACATGCAGTGTTTCCTTGATTGAATTAGCTCTCACACCAATATTTGCGTCTAGAGCCTTTGCATTGAGGGCTATCTGAAAACGGCTGTGGCGCTGAAGTTGCCTGTGAATGTGGAGTTGGTGGCATGTGAAACCCGCATGTGGAGCATTTGTTTGTGTGGGATGCTCTACCTGGTTCATTTCAGTCCTAGCCATACAAAGGGCACTAAGCATAGAGTGTGAAAACTGAGTTTCCTTGAGAGCTGCTTGGAAGCCTGATGGTGTGTGAAGTTAGTGAGCCAAATGGAGTTGTTCTCCCACAAGAACCACTCGGCTGATCCTTCTTCAATATGCCCTTCACCAACATGCAGTGTTTCCTTGATTGAATTAGCTCTCACACCAATATTTGCGTCTAGAGCCTTTGCATTGAGGGCTATCTGAAAACGGCTGTGGCGCTGAAGTTGCCTGTGAATGTGGAGTTGGTGGCATGTGAAACCCGCATGTGGAGCATTCGTTTGTGTGGGATGCTCTACCAGGTTCATTCCTAGATAATGCACTCAAAGGTCACTAAGCATAGAGTGTGAAAACTGAGTTTCCTTGAGAGCTGCTTGGAAGCCTGATGGTGTGTGAAGTTAGTGAGCCAAATGGAGTTGTTCTCCCACAAGAACCACTCGGCTGATCCTTCTTCAATATGCCCTTCACCAACATGCAGTGTTTCCTTGATTGAATTAGCTCTCACACCAATATTTGCGTCTAGAGCCTTTGCATTGAGGGCTATCTGAAAACAGCTGTGGCGCTGAAGTTGCCTGTGAATGTGGAGTTGGTGGCATGTGAAACCCGCATGTGGAGCATTCGTTTGTGTGGGATGCTCTACCAGGTTCATTTCAGTCCTAGCCATACAAAGGGCACTAAGCATAGAGTGTGAAAACTGAGTTTCCTTGAGAGCTGCTTGGAAGCCTGATGGTGTGTGAAGTTAGTGAGCCAAATGGAGTTGTTCTCCCACAAGAACCACTCGGCTGATCCTTCTTCAATATGCCCTTCACCAACATGCAGTGTTTCCTTGATTGAATTAGCTCTCACACCAATATTTGCGTCTAGAGCCTTTGCATTGAGGGCTATCTGAAAACGGCTGTGGCGCTGAAGTTGCCTGTGAATGTGGAGTTGGTGGCATGTGAAACCCGCATGTGGAGCATTCGTTTGTGTGGGATGCTCTACCAGGTTCATTTCAGTCCTAGCCATAAAAAGGGCACTAAGCATAGAGTGGGAAAACTGAGTTTCCTTGAGAGCTGCTTGAAAGCCTGATGGTGTGTGAAGTTAGTGAGCCAAATGGAGTTGTTCTCCCACAAGAACCACTCGGCTGATCCTTCTTCAATATGCCCTTCACCAACATGCAGTGATTCCTTGATTGAATTAGCTCTCACACCAATATTTGCGTCTAGAGCCTTTGCATTGAGGGCTATCTGAAAACGGCTGTGGCGCTGAAGTTGCCTGTGAATGTGGAGTTGGTGGCATGTGAAACCCGCATGTGGAGCATTCGTTTGTGTGGGATGCTCTACCAGGTTCATTCCTAGATAATTCACACAAAGGGCACTAAGCATAGAGTGTGAAAACTGAGTTTCCTTGAGAGCTGCTTGGAAGCCTGATGGTGTGTGAAGTTAGTGAGCCAAATGGAGTTGTTCTCCCACAAGAACCACTCGGCTGATCCTTCTTCAATATGCCCTTCACCAACATGCAGTGTTTCCTTGATTGAATTAGCTCTCACACCAATATTTGCGTCTAGAGCCTTTGCATTGAGGGCTATCTGAAAACGGCTGTGGCGCTGAAGTTGCCTGTGAATGTGGAGTTGGTGGCATGTGAAACCCGCATGTGGAGCATTCGTTTGTGTGGGATGCTCTACCAGGTTCATTTCAGTCCTAGCTATAAAAAGGGCACTAAGCATAGAGTGGGAAAACTGAGTTTCCTTGAGAGCTGCTTGAAAGCCTGATGGTGTGTGAAGTTAGTGAGCCAAATGGAGTTGTTCTCCCACAAGAACCACTCGGCTGATCCTTCTTCAATATGCCCTTCACCAACATGCAGTGATTCCTTGATTGAATTAGCTCTCACACCAATATTTGCGTCTAGAGCCTTTGCATTGAGGGCTATCTGAAAACGGCTGTGGCGCTGAAGTTGCCTGTGAATGTGGAGTTGGTGGCATGTGAAACCCGCATGTGGAGCATTCGTTTGTGTGGGATGCTCTACCAGGTTCATTCCTAGATAATTCACACAAAGGGCACTAAGCATAGAGTGTGAAAACTGAGTTTCCTTTAGAGCTGCTTGGAAGCCTGATGGTGTGTGAAGTTAGTGAGCCAAATGGAGTTGTTCTCCCACAAGAACCACTCGGCTGATCCTTCTTCAATATGCCCTTCACCAACATGCAGTGTTTCCTTGATTGAATTAGCTCTCACACCAATATTTGCGTCTAGAGCCTTTGCATTGAGGGCTATCTGAAAACGGCTGTGGCGCTGAAGTTGCCTGTGAATGTGGAGTTGGTGGCATGTGAAACCCGCATGTGGAGCATTCGTTTATGTGGGATGCTGACCAAGCTTCATTTCAATCCTAGGCACAAAAAGGGCACTAAGCATAGAGTGTGAAAACTGAGTTTCCTTGAGAGCTGCTTGGAAGCCTGATGGTGTGTGAAGTTAGTGAGCCAAATGGAGTTGTTCTCCCACAAGAACCACTCGGCTGATCCTTCTTCAATATGCCCTTCACCAACATGCAGTGTTTCCTTGATTGAATTAGCTCTCACACCAATATTTGCGTCTAGAGCCTTTGCATTGAGGGCTATCTGAAAACGGCTGTGGCGCTGAAGTTGCCTGTGAATGTGGAGTTGGTGGCATGTGAAACCCGCATGTGGAGCATTCGTTTGTGTGGGATGCTCTACCAGGTTCATTCCTAGATAATGCACTCAAAGGGCACTAAGCATAGAGTGTGAAAACTGAGTTTCCTTGAGAGCTGCTTGGAAGCCTGATGGTGTGTGAAGTTAGTGAGCCAAATGGAGTTGTTCTCCCACAAGAACCACTCGGCTGATCCTTCTTCAATATGCCCTTCACCAACATGCAGTGTTTCCTTGATTGAATTAGCTCTCACACCAATATTTGCGTCTAGAGCCTTTGCATTGAGGGCTATCTGAAAACAGCTGTGGCGCTGAAGTTGCCTGTGAATGTGGAGTTGGTGGCATGTGAAACCCGCATGTGGAGCATTCGTTTGTGTGGGATGCTCTACCAGGTTCATTTCAGTCCTAGCCATACAAAGGGCACTAAGCATAGAGTGTGAAAACTGAGTTTCCTTGAGAGCTGCTTGGAAGCCTGATGGTGTGTGAAGTTAGTGAGCCAAATGGAGTTGTTCTCCCACAAGAACCACTCGGCTGATCCTTCTTCAATATGCCCTTCACCAACATGCAGTGTTTCCTTGATTGAATTAGCTGTCACACAAATATTTGCGTCTAGAGCCTTTGCATTGAGGGCTATCTGAAAACGGCTGTGGCGCTGAAGTTGCCTGTGAATGTGGAGTTGGTGGCATGTGAAACCCGCATGTGGAGCATTCGTTTGTGTGGGATGCTCTACCAGGTTCATTTCAGTCCTAGCCATAAAAAGGGCACTAAGCATAGAGTGTGAAAACTGAGTTTCCTTGAGAGCTGCTTGGAAGCCTGATGGTGTGTGACGTTAGTGAGCCAAATGGAGTTGTTCTCCAACAAGAACCACTCGGCTGATCCTTCTTCAATATGCCCTTCACCAACATGCAGTGTTTCCTTGATTGAATTAGCTCTCACACCAATATTTGCGTCTAGAGCCTTTGCATTGAGGGCTATCTGAAAACGGCTGTGGCGCTGAAGTTGCCTGTGAATGTGGAGTTGGTGGCATGTGAAACCCGCATGTGGAGCATTCGTTTGTGTGGGATGCTCTACCAGGTTCATTTCACTCCTAGCCATACAAAGGGCACTAAGCATAGAGTGTGAAAACTGAGTTTCCTTGAGAGCTGCTTGGAAGCCTGCTGGTGTGTGACGTTAGTGAGCCAAATGGAGTTGTTCTCCCACAAGAACCACTCGGCTGATCCTTCTTCAATATGCCCTTCACCAACATGCAGTGTTTCCTTGATTGAATTAGCTCTCACACCAATATTTGCGTCTAGAGCCTTTGCATTGAGGGCTATCTGAAAAAGGCTGTGGCGCTGAAGTTGCCTGTGAATGTGGAGTTGGTAGCATGTGAAACCCGCATGTGGAGCATTCGTTTGTGTGCGATGCTCTACCAGGTTCATTCCTAGATAATTCACTAAAAGGGCACTAAGCATAGAGTGTGAAAACTGAGTTTCCTTGAGAGCTGCTTGGAAGCCTGATGGTGTGTGAAGTTAGTGAGCCAAATGGAGTTGTTCTCCCACAAGAACCACTCGGCTGATCCTTCTTCAATATGCCCTTCACCAACATGCAGTGTTTCCTTGATTGAATTAGCTCTCACACCAATATTTGCGTCTAGAGCCTTTGCATTCATGGCTATCTGAAAACGGCTGTGGCGCTGAAGTTGCCTGTGAATGTGGAGTTGGTGGCATGTGAAACCCGCATGTGGAGCATTCGTTTGTGTGGGATGCTCTCCCAGCTTCATTTCAGTCCTAGGCACTCAAAGGGCACTAAGCATAGAGTGTGAAAACTGAGTTTCCTTTAGAGCTGCTTGGAAGCCTGATGGTGTGTGACGTTAGTGAGCCAAATGGAGTTGTTCTCCCACAAGAACCACTCGGCTGATCCTTCTTCAATATGCCCTTCACCAACATGCGGTGTTTCCTTGATTCAATTAGCTCTCACACCAATATTTGCGTCTAGAGCCTTTGCATTGAGGGCTATCTGAAAACGGCTGTGGCGCTGAAGTTGCCTGTAAATGTGGAGTTGGTGGCATGTGAAACCCGCATGTGGAGCATTCGTTTGTGTGGGATGCTCTACCAGGTTCATTCCTAGATAATTCACTCAAAGGGCACTAAGCATAGAGTGTGAAAACTGAGTTTCCTTGAGAGCTGCTTGGAAGCCTGATGGTGTGTGAAGTTAGTGAGCCAAATGGAGTTGTTCTCCCACAAGAACCACTCGGCTGATCCTTCTTCAATATGCCCTTCACCAACATGCAGTGTTTCCTTGATTGAATTAGCTGTCACACCAATATTTGCGTCTAGAGCCTTTGCATTGAGGGCTATCTGAAAACGGCTGTGGCGCTGAAGTTGCCTGTGAATGTGGAGTTGGTGGCATGTGAAACCCGCATGTGGAGCATTCGTTTGTGTGGGATGCTCTACCAGGTTCATTTCAATCCTAGGCACAAAAAGGGCACTAAGCATAGAGTGTGAAAACTGAGTTTCCTTGAGAGCTGCTTGGAAGCCTGATGGTGTGTGAAGTTAGTGAGCCAAATGGAGTTGTTCTCCCACAAGAACCACTCGGCTGATCCTTCTTCAATATGCCCTTCACCAACATGCAGTGTTTCCTTGATTGAATTAGCTCTCACACCAATATTTGCGTCTAGAGCCTTTGCATTGAGGGCTATCTGAAAACGGCTGTGGCGCTGAAGTTGCCTGTGAATGTGGAGTTGGTGGCATGTGAAACCCGCATGTGGAGCATTCGTTTGTGTGGGATGCTCTACCAGGTTCATTCCTAGATAATGCACTCAAAGGGCACTAAGCATAGAGTGTGAAAACTGAGTTTCCTTGAGAGCTGCTTGGAAGCCTGATGGTGTGTGACGTTAGTGAGCCAAATTGAGTTGTTCTCCCACAAGAACCACTCGGCTGATCCTTCTTCAATATGCCCTTCACCAACATGCAGTGTTTCCTTGATTGAATTAGCTCTCACACCAATATTTGCGTCTAGAGCCTTTGCATTGAGGGCTATCTGAAAACGGCTGTGGCGCTGAAGTTGCCTGTGAATGAGGAGTTGGTGGCATGTGAAACCCGCATGTGGAGCATTCGTTTATGTGGGATGCTGACCAAACTTCATTTCAGTCCTAGGCCCTCAAACGGCACTAAGTATAGAGTGTGAAAACTGAGTTTCCTTGAGAGCTGCTTGGAAGCCTGATGGTGTGTGAAGTTAGTGAGCCAAATGGAGTTGTTCTCCAACAAGAACCACTCGGCTGATCCTTCTTCAATATGCCCTTCACCAACATGCAGTGTTTCCTTGATTGAATTAGCTCTCACCCCAATATTTGCGTCTAGAGCCTTTGCATTGAGGGCTATCTGAAAACGGCTGTGGCGCTGAAGTTGCCTGTGAATGTGGAGTTGGTGGCATGTGAAACCCGCATGTGGAGCATTCATTTGTGCGGGATGCTCTACCAGGTTCATTTCTGTCCTAGCCATACAAAGGTCACTAAGCATAGAGTGTGAAAACTGAGTTTCCTTGAGAGCTGCTTGGAAGCCTGATGGTGTGTGAAGTTAGTGAGCCAAATGGAGTTGTTCTCCAACAAGAACCACTCGGCTGATCCTTCTTCAATATGCCCTTCACCAACATGCAGTGTTTCCTTGATTGAATTAGCTCTCACACCAATATTTGCGTCTAGAGCCTTTGCATTGAGGGCTATCTGAAAACGGCTGTGGCGCTGAAGTTGCGTGTGAATGTGGAGTTGGTGGCATGTGAAACCCGCATGTGGAGCATTCGTTTATGTGGGATGCTGACCAAGCTTCATTTCAATCCTAGGCTCAAAAAGGGCACTAAGCATAGAGTGTGAAAACTGAGTTTCCTTGAGAGCTGCTTGGAAGCCTGATGGTGTGTGACGTTAGTGAGCCAAATGGAGTTGTTCTCCCACAAGAACCACTCGGCTGATCCTTCTTCAATATGCCCTTCACCAACATGTAGTGTTTCCTTGATTGAATTAGCTCTCACACCAATATTTGCGTCTAGAGCCTTTGCATTGAGGGCTATCTGAAAACGGCTGTGGCGCTGAAGTTGCCTGTGAATGAGGAGTTGGTGGCATGTGAAACCCGCATGTGGAGCATTCGTTTGTGTGGGATGCTGACCAAACATCATTTCAGTCCTAGGCACTCAAACGGCACTAAGCATAGAGTGTGAAAACTGAGTTTCCTTGAGAGCTGCTTGGAAGCCTGATGGTGTGTGAAGTTAGTGAGCCAAATGGAGTTGTTCTCCCACAAGAACCACTCGGCTGATCCTTCTTCAATATGCCCTTCACCAACATGCAGTGTTTCCTTGATTGAATTAACTCTCACACCAATATTTGCGTCTAGAGCCTTTGCATTGAGGGCTATCTGAAAACGGCTGTGGCGCTGAAGTTGCCTGTGAATGTGGAGTTGGTGGCATGTGAAACCCGCATGTGGAGCATTCGTTTGTGTGGGATGCTCTACCAGGTTCATTTCAGTCCTAGCCATACAAAGGGCACTAAGCATAGAGTGTGAAAACTGAGTTTCCTTGAGAGCTGCTTGGAAGCCTGATGGTGTGTGAAGTTAGTGAGCCAAATGGAGTTGTTCTCCCACAAGAACCACTCGGCTGATCCTTCTTCAATATGCCCTTCACCAACATGCAGTGTTTCCTTGATTGAATTAGCTCTCACACCAATATTTGCGTCTAGAGCCTTTGCATTGAGGGCTATCTGAAAACGGCTGTGGCGCTGAAGTTGCCTGTGAATGTGGAGTTGGTGGCATGTGAAACCCGCATGTGGAGCATTCGTTTATGTGGGATGCTGACCAAGCTTCATTTCAATCCTATGCACAAAAAGGGCACTAAGCATAGAGTGTGAAAACTGAGTTTCCTTGAGAGCTGCTTGGAAGCCTGATGGTGTGTGACGTTAGTGAGCCAAATTGAGTTGTTCTCCCACAAGAACCACTCGGCTGATCCTTCTTCAATATGCCCTTCACCAACATGTAGTGTTTCCTTGATTGAATTAGCTCTCACACCAATATTTGCGTCTAGAGCCTTTGCATTGAGGGCTATCTGAAAACGGCTGTGGCGCTGAAGTTGCCTGTGAATGAGGAGTTGGTGGCATGTGAAACCCGCATGTGGAGCATTCGTTTGTGTGGGATGCTGACCAAACTTCCTTTCAGTCCTAGGCACTCAAAGGGCACTAAGCATAGAGTGTGAAAACTGAGTTTCCTTGAGAGCTGCTTGGAAGCCTGATGGTGTGTGAAGTTAGTGAGCCAAATGGAGTTGTTCTCCAACAAGAACCACTCGGCTGATCCTTCTTCAATATGCCCTTCACCAACATGCAGTGTTTCCTTGATTGAATTAGCTCTCACACCAATATTTGCGTCTAGAGCCTTTGCATTGAGGGCTATCTGAAAACGGCTGTGGCTCTGAAGTTGCCTGTAAATGTGGAGTTGGTGGCATGTGAAACCCGCATGTGGAGCATTCGTTTGTGTGGGATGCTCTACCAGGTTCATTCCTAGATAATTCACTCAAAGGGCAATAAGAATAGAGTGTGAAAACTGAGTTTCCTTGAGAGCTGCTTGGAAGCCTGATGGTGTGTGAAGTTAGTGAGCCAAATGGAGTTGTTCTCCCACAAGAACCACTCGGCTGATCCTTCTTCAATATGCCCTTCACCAACATGTAGTGTTTCCTTGATTGAATTAGCTCTCACACCAATATTTGCGTCTAGAGCCTTTGCATTGAGGGCTATCTGAAAACGGCTGTGGCGCTGAAGTTGCCTGTGAATGAGGAGTTGGTGGCATGTGAAACCCGCATGTGGAGCATTCGTTTGTGGGATGCTCTACCAGGTTCATTCCTAGATAATGCACTCAAAGGGCACTAAGCATAGAGTGTGAAAACTGAGTTTCCTTGAGAGCTGCTTGGAAGCCTGATGGTGTGTGACGTTAGTGATCCAAATGGAGTTGTTCTCCCACAAGAACCACTCGTCTGATCCTTCTTCAATATGCCCTTCACCAACATGTAGTGTTTCCTTGATTGAATTAGCTCTCACACCAATATTTGCGTCTAGAGCCTTTGCATTGAGGGCTATCTGAAAACGGCTGTGGCGCTGAAGTTGCCTGTGAATGAGGAGTTGGTGGCATGTGAAACCCGCATGTGGAGCATTCGTTTGTGTGGGATGCTGACCAAACTTCATTTCAGTCCTAGGCACTCAAACGGCACTAAGCATAGAGTGTGAAAACTGAGTTTCCTTGAGAGCTGCTTGGAAGCCTGATGGTGTGTGAAGTTAGTGAGCCAAATGGAGTTGTTCTCCCACAAGAACCACTCGGCTGATCCTTCTTCAATATGCCCTTCACCAACATGCAGTGTTTCCTTGATTGAATTAGCTCTCACACCAATATTTGCGTCTAGAGCCTTTGCATTGAGGGCTATCTGAAAACGGCTGTGGCGCTGAAGTTGCCTGTGAATGTGGAGTTGGTGGCATGTGAAACCCGCATGTGGAGCAATCATTTGTGTGGGATGCTCTACCAGGTTCATTTCCGTCCTAGCCATACAAATGGCACTAAGCATAGAGTGTGAAAACTGAGTTTCCTTGAGAGCTGCTTGGAAGCCTGATGGTGTGTGAAGTTAGTGAGCCAAATGGAGTTGTTCTCCCACAAGAACCACTCGGCTGATCCTTCTTCAATATGCCCTTCACCAACATGCAGTGTTTCCTTGATTGAATTAGCTCTCACACCAATATTTGCGTCTAGAGCCTTTGCATTGAGGGCTATCTGAAAACGGCTGTGGCGCTGAAGTTGCCTGTGAATGTGGAGTTGGTGGCATGTGAAACCCGCATGTGGAGCATTCGTTTATGTGGGATGCTGACCAAGCTTCACTTCAATCCTAGGTTCAAAAAGGGCACTAAGCATAGAGTGTGAAAACTGAGTTTCCTTGAGAGCTGCTTGGAAGCCTGATGGTGTGTGAAGTTAGTGAGCCAAATGGAGTTGTTCTCCCACAAGAACCACTCGGCTGATCCTTCTTCAATATGCCCTTCACCAACATGTAGTGTTTCCTTGATTGAATTAGCTCTCACACCAATATTTGCGTCTAGAGCCTTTGCATTGAGGGCTATCTGAAAACGGCTGTGGCGATGAAGTAGCCTGTGAATGAGGAGTTGGTGGCATGTGAAACCCGCATGTGGAGCATTCGTTTGTGTGGGATGCTGACCAAACATCATTTCAGTCCTAGGCACTCAAACGGTACTAAGCATAGAGTGTGAAAACTGAGTTTCCTTGAGAGCTGCTTGGAAGCCTGATGGTGAAGTTAGTGAGCCAAATGGAGTTGTTCTCCCACAAGAACCACTCGGCTGATCCTTCTTCAATATGCCCTTCACCAACATGCAGTGTTTCCTTGATTGAATTAGCTCTCACACCAATATTTGCGTCTAGAGCCTTTGCATTGAGGGCTATCTGAAAACGGCTGTGGCGCTGAAGTTGCCTGTGAATGTGGAGTTGGTGGCATGTGAAACCCGCATGTGGAGCATTCGTTTGTGTGGGATGCTCTACCAGGTTCATTTCAGTCCTAGCCATACAAAGGGCACTAAGCATAGAGTGTGAAAACTGAGTTTCCTTGAGAGCTGCTTGGAAGCCTGATGGTGTGTGACGTTAGTGAGCCAAATTGAGTTGTTCTCCCACAAGAACCACTCGGCTGATCCTTCTTCAATATGCCCTTCACCAACATGTAGTGTTTCCTTGATTGAATTAGCTCTCACACCAATATTTGCGTCTAGAGCCTTTGCATTGAGGGCTATCTGAAAACGGCTGTGGCGCTGAAGTTGCCTGTGAATGAGGAGTTGGTGGCATGTGAAACCCGCATGTGGAGCATTCGTTTGTGTGGGATGCTGACCAAACTTCCTTTCAGTCCTAGGCACTCAAAGGGCACTAAGCATAGAGTGTGAAAACTGAGTTTCCTTGAGAGCTGCTTGGAAGCCTGATGGTGTGTGAAGTTAGTGAGCCAAATGGAGTTGTTCTCCCACAAGAACCACTCGGCTGATCCTTCTTCAATATGCCCTTCACCAACATGCAGTGTTTCCTTGATTGAATTAGCTCTCACACCAATATTTGCGTCTAGAGCCTTTGCATTGAGGGCTATCTGAAAACGGCTGTGGCGCTGAAGTTGCCTGTAAATGTGGAGTTGGTGGCATGTGAAACCCGCATGTGGAGCATTCGTTTGTGTGGGATGCTCTACCAGGTTCATTCCTAGATAATTCACTCAAAGGGCAATAAGAATAGAGTGTGAAAACTGAGTTTCCTTGAGAGCTGCTTGGAAGCCTGATGGTGTGTGAAGTTAGTGAGCCAAATGGAGTTGTTCTCCCACAAGAACCACTCGGCTGATCCTTCTTCAATATGCCCTTCACCAACATGTAGTGTTTCCTTGATTGAATTAGCTCTCACACCAATATTTGCGTCTAGAGCCTTTGCATTGAGGGCTATCTGAAAACGGCTGTGGCGCTGAAGTTGCCTGTGAATGAGGAGTTGGTGGCATGTGAAACCCGCATGTGGAGCATTCGTTTGTGGGATGCTCTACCAGGTTCATTCCTAGATAATGCACTCAAAGGGCACTAAGCATAGAGTGTGAAAACTGAGTTTCCTTGAGAGCTGCTTGGAAGCCTGATGGTGTGTGAAGTTAGTGAGCCAAATGGAGTTGTTCTCCCACAAGAACCACTCGGCTGATCCTTCTTCAATATGCCCTTCACCAACATGTAGTGTTTCCTTGATTGAATTAGCTCTCACACCAATATTTGCGTCTAGAGCCTTTGCATTGAGGGCTATCTGAAAACGGCTGTGGCGATGAAGTTGCCTGTGAATGAGGAGTTGGTGGCATGTGAAACCCACATGTGGAGCATTCGTTTGTGTGGGATGCTGACCAAACATCATTTCAGTCCTAGGCACTCAAACGGTACTAAGCATAGAGTGTGAAAACTGAGTTTCCTTGAGAGCTGCTTGGAAGCCTGATGGTGTGTGAAGTTAGTGAGCCAAATGGAGTTGTTCTCCCACAAGAACCACTCGGCTGATCCTTCTTCAATATGCCCTTCACCAACATGCAGTGTTTCCTTGATTGAATTAGCTCTCACACCAATATTTGCGTCTAGAGCCTTTGCATTGAGGGCTATCTGAAAACGGCTGTGGCGCTGAAGTTGCCTGTGAATGTGGAGTTGGTGGCATGTGAAACCCGCATGTGGAGCATTCGTTTGTGTGGGATGCTCTACCAGGTTCATTTCAGTCCTAGCCATACAAAGGGCACTAAGCATAGAGTGTGAAAACTGAGTTTCCTTGAGAGCTGCTTGGAAGCCTGATGGTGTGTGAAGTTAGTGAGCCAAATTGAGTTGTTCTCCCACAAGAACCACTCGGCTGATCCTTCTTCAATATGCCCTTCACCAACATGTAGTGTTTCCTTGATTGAATTAGCTCTCACACCAATATTTGCGTCTAGAGCCTTTGCATTGAGGGCTATCTGAAAACGGCTGTGGCGCTGAAGTTGCCTGTGAATGAGGAGTTGGTGGCATGTGAAACCCGCATGTGGAGCATTCGTTTGTGTGGGATGCTGACCAAACTTCCTTTCAGTCCTAGGCACTCAAAGGGCACTAAGCATAGAGTGTGAAAACTGAGTTTCCTTGAGAGCTGCTTGGAAGCCTGATGGTGTGTGAAGTTAGTGAGCCAAATGGAGTTGTTCTCCCACAAGAACCACTCGGCTGATCCTTCTTCAATATGCCCTTCACCAACATGCAGTGTTTCCTTGATTGAATTAGCTCTCACACCAATATTTGCGTCTAGAGCCTTTGCATTGAGGGCTATCTGAAAACGGCTGTGGCGCTGAAGTTGCCTGTAAATGTGGAGTTGGTGGCATGTGAAACCCGCATGTGGAGCATTCGTTTGTGTGGGATGCTCTACCAGGTTCATTCCTAGATAATTCACTCAAAGGGCAATAAGAATAGAGTGTGAAAACTGAGTTTCCTTGAGAGCTGCTTGGAAGCCTGATGGTGTGTGAAGTTAGTGAGCCAAATGGAGTTGTTCTCCCACAAGAACCACTCGGCTGATCCTTCTTCAATATGCCCTTCACCAACATGTAGTGTTTCCTTGATTGAATTAGCTCTCACACCAATATTTGCGTCTAGAGCCTTTGCATTGAGGGCTATCTGAAAACGGCTGTGGCGCTGAAGTTGCCTGTGAATGAGGAGTTGGTGGCATGTGAAACCCGCATGTGGAGCATTCGTTTGTGGGATGCTCTACCAGGTTCATTCCTAGATAATGCACTCAAAGGGCACTAAGCATAGAGTGTGAAAACTGAGTTTCCTTGAGAGCTGCTTGGAAGCCTGATGGTGTGTGACGTTAGTGACCCAAATTGAGTTGTTCTCCCACAAGAACCACTCGGCTGATCCTTCTTCAATATGCCCTTCACCAACATGTAGTGTTTCCTTGATTGAATTAGCTCTCACACCAATATTTGCGTCTAGAGCCTTTGCATTGAGGGCTATCTGAAAACGGCTGTGGCGCTGAAGTTGCCTGTGAATGAGGAGTTGGTGGCATGTGAAACCCGCATGTGGAGCATTCGTTTGTGTGGGATGCTGACCAAACTTCATTTCAGTCCTAGGCACTCAAACGGCACTAAGCATAGAGTGTGAAAACTGAGTTTCCTTGAGAGCTGCTTGGAAGCCTGATGGTGTGTGAAGTTAGTGAGCCAAATGGAGTTGTTCTCCCACAAGAACCACTCGGCTGATCCTTCTTCAATATGCCCTTCACCAACATGCAGTGTTTCCTTGATTGAATTAGCTCTCACACCAATATTTGCGTCTAGAGCCTTTGCATTGAGGGCTATCTGAAAACGGCTGTGGCGCTGAAGTTGCCTGTGAATGTGGAGTTGGTGGCATGTGAAACCCGCATGTGGAGCATTCATTTGTGTGGGATGCTCTACCAGGTTCATTTCCGTCCTAGCCAATACAAATGGCACTAAGCATAGAGTGTGAAAACTGAGTTTCCTTGAGAGCTGCTTGGAAGCCTGATGGTGTGTGAAGTTAGTGAGCCAAATGGAGTTGTTCTCCCACAAGAACCACTCGGCTGATCCTTCTTCAATATGCCCTTCACCAACATGCAGTGTTTCCTTGATTGAATTAGCTCTCACACCAATATTTGCGTCTAGAGCCTTTGCATTGAGGGCTATCTGAAAACGGCTGTGGCGCTGAAGTTGCCTGTGAATGTGGAGTTGGTGGCATGTGAAACCCGCATGTGGAGCATTCGTTTATGTGGGATGCTGACCAAGCTTCACTTCAATCCTAGGTTCAAAAAGGGCACTAAGCATAGAGTGTGAAAACTGAGTTTCCTTGAGAGCTGCTTGGAAGCCTGATGGTGTGTGAAGTTAGTGAGCCAAATTGAGTTGTTCTCCCACAAGAACCACTCGGCTGATCCTTCTTCAATATGCCCTTCACCAACATGTAGTGTTTCCTTGATTGAATTAGCTCTCACACCAATATTTGCGTCTAGAGCCTTTGCATTGAGGGCTATCTGAAAACGGCTGTGGCGATGAAGTAGCCTGTGAATGAGGAGTTGGTGGCATGTGAAACCCGCATGTGGAGCATTCGTTTGTGTGGGATGCTGACCAAACATCATTTCAGTCCTAGGCACTC
The DNA here is from genome assembly GCF_030435755.1 of Ochotona princeps. Taxonomy (NCBI): domain Eukaryota; kingdom Metazoa; phylum Chordata; class Mammalia; order Lagomorpha; family Ochotonidae; genus Ochotona; species Ochotona princeps. The sequence goes on along the minus strand of NW_026701431.1, from coordinate 70,549 downwards.
AAACGGCACTAAGCATAGAGTGTGAAAACTGAGTTTCCTTGAGAGCTGCTTGGAAGCCTGATGGTGAAGTTAGTGAGCCAAATGGAGTTGTTCTCCACAAGAACCACTCGGCTGATCCTTCTTCAATATGCCCTTCACCAACATGCAGTGTTTCCTTGATTGAATTAGCTCTCACACCAATATTTGCGTCTAGAGCCTTTGCATTGAGGGCTATCTGAAAACGGCTGTGGCGCTGAAGTTGCCTGTGAATGTGGAGTTGGTGGCATGTGAAACCCGCATGTGGAGCATTCGTTTGTGTGGGATGCTCTACCAGGTTCATTTCAGTCCTAGCCATACAAAGGGCACTAAGCATAGAGTGTGAAAACTGAGTTTCCTTGAGAGCTGCTTCGAAGCCTGATGGTGTGTGAAGTTAGTGAGCCAAATGGAGTTGTTCTCCCACAAGAACCACTCGGCTGATCCTTCTTCAATATGCCCTTCACCAACATGCAGTGTTTCCTTGATTGAATTAGCTCTCACACCAATATTTGCGTCTAGAGCCTTTGCATTGAGGGCTATCTGAAAACGGCTGTGGCGCTGAAGTTGCCTGTAAATGTGGAGTTGGTGGCATGTGAAACCCGCATGTGGAGCATTCGTTTGTGTGGGATGCTCTACCAGGTTCATTCCTAGATAATTCACTCAAAGGGCAATAAGAATAGAGTGTGAAAACTGAGTTTCCTTGAGAGCTGCTTGGAAGCCTGATGGTGTGTGAAGTTAGTGAGCCAAATGGAGTTGTTCTCCCACAAGAACCACTCGGCTGATCCTTCTTCAATATGCCCTTCACCAACATGTAGTGTTTCCTTGATTGAATTAGCTCTCACACCAATATTTGCGTCTAGAGCCTTTGCATTGAGGGCTATCTGAAAACGGCTGTGGCGCTGAAGTTGCCTGTGAATGAGGAGTTGGTGGCATGTGAAACCCGCATGTGGAGCATTCGTTTATGTGGGATGCTGACCAAACTTCATTTCAGTCCTAGGCCCTCAAACGGCACTAAGCATAGAGTGTGAAAACTGAGTTTCCTTGAGAGCTGCTTGGAAGCCTGATGGTGTGTGAAGTTAGTGAGCCAAATGGAGTTGTTCTCCAACAAGAACCACTCGGCTGATCCTTCTTCAATATGCCCTTCACCAACATGCAGTGTTTCCTTGATTCAATTAGCTCTCACACCAATATTTGCGTCTAGAGCCTTTGCATTGAGGGCTATCTGAAAACGGCTGTGGCGCTGAAGTTGCCTGTGAATGTGGAGTTGGTGGCATGTGAAACCCGCATGTGGAGCATTCATTTGTGCGGGATGCTCTACCAGGTTCATTTCCGTCCTAGCCATACAAAGGGCACTAAGCACAGAGTGTGAAAACTGAGTTTCCTTGAGAGCTGCTTGGAAGCCTGATGGTGTGTGAAGTTAGTGAGCCAAATGGAGTTGTTCTCCCACAAGAACCACTCGGCTGATCCTTCTTCAATATGCCCTTCACCAACATGCAGTGTTTCCTTGATTGAATTAGCTCTCACACCAATATTTGCGTCTAGAGCCTTTGCATTGAGGGCTATCTGAAAACGGCTGTGGCGCTGAAGTTGCCTGTGAATGTGGAGTTGGTCGGCATGTGAAACCCGCATGTGGAGCATTCGTTTATGTGGGATGCTGACCAAGCTTCATTTCAATCCTAGGCTCAAAAAGGGCACTAAGCATAGAGTGTGAAAACTGAGTTTCCTTGAGAGCTGCTTGGAAGCCTGATGGTGTGTGACGTTAGTGAGCCAAATTGAGTTGTTCTCCCACAAGAACCACTCGGCTGATCCTTCTTCAATATGCCCTTCACCAACATGTAGTGTTTCCTTGATTGAATTAGCTCTCACACCAATATTTGCGTCTAGAGCCTTTGCATTGAGGGCTATCTGAAAACGGCTGTGGCGCTGAAGTTGCCTGTGAATGAGGAGTTGGTGGCATGTGAAACCCGCATGTGGAGCATTCGTTTGTGTGGGATGCTGACCAAATATCATTTCAGTCCTAGGCACTCAAACGGCACTAAGCATAGAGTGTGAAAACTGAGTTTCCTTGAGAGCTGCTTGGAAGCCTGATGGTGAAGTTAGTGAGCCAAATGGAGTTGTTCTCCCACAAGAACCACTCGGCTGATCCTTCTTCAATATGCCCTTCACCAACATGCAGTGTTTCCTTGATTGAATTAGCTCTCACACCAATATTTGCGTCTAGAGCCTTTGCATTGAGGGCTATCTGAAAACGGCTGTGGCGCTGAAGTTGCCTGTGAATGTGGAGTTGGTGGCATGTGAAACCCGCATGTGGAGCATTCGTTTGTGTGGGATGCTCTACCAGGTTCATTTCAGTCCTAGCCATACAAAGGGCACTAAGCATAGAGTGTGAAAACTGAGTTTCCTTGAGAGCTGCTTGGAAGCCTGATGGTGTGTGAAGTTAGTGAGCCAAATGGAGTTGTTCTCCCACAAGAACCACTCGGCTGATCCTTCTTCAATATGCCCTTCACCAACATGCAGTGTTTCCTTGATTGAATTAGCTCTCACACCAATATTTGCGTCTAGAGCCTTTGCATTGAGGGCTATCTGAAAACGGCTGTGGCGCTGAAGTTGCCTGTGAATGTGGAGTTGGTGGCATGTGAAACCCGCATGTGGAGCATTCGTTTATGTGGGATGCTGACCAAGCTTCATTTCAATCCTAGGCACAAAAAGGGCACTAAGCATAGAGTGTGAAAACTGAGTTTCCTTGAGAGCTGCTTGGAAGCCTGATGGTGTGTGACGTTAGTGAGCCAAATTGAGTTGTTCTCCCACAAGAACCACTCGGCTGATCCTTCTTCAATATGCCCTTCACCAACATGTAGTGTTTCCTTGATTGAATTAGCTCTCACACCAATATTTGCGTCTAGAGCCTTTGCATTGAGGGCTATCTGAAAACGGCTGTGGCGCTGAAGTTGCCTGTGAATGAGGAGTTGGTGGCATGTGAAACCCGCATGTGGAGCATTCGTTTGTGTGGGATGCTGACCAAACTTCCTTTCAGTCCTAGGCACTCAAAGGGCACTAAGCATAGAGTGTGAAAACTGAGTTTCCTTGAGAGCTGCTTGGAAGCCTGATGGTGTGTGAAGTTAGTGAGCCAAATGGAGTTGTTCTCCAACAAGAACCACTCGGCTGATCCTTCTTCAATATGCCCTTCACCAACATGCAGTGTTTCCTTGATTGAATTAGCTCTCACACCAATATTTGCGTCTAGAGCCTTTGCATTGAGGGCTATCTGAAAACGGCTGTGGCGCTGAAGTTGCCTGTAAATGTGGAGTTGGTGGCATGTGAAACCCGCATGTGGAGCATTCGTTTGTGTGGGATGCTCTACCAGGTTCATTCCTAGATAATTCACTCAAAGGGCAATAAGAATAGAGTGTGAAAACTGAGTTTCCTTGAGAGCTGCTTGGAAGCCTGATGGTGTGTGAAGTTAGTGAGCCAAATGGAGTTGTTCTCCCACAAGAACCACTCGGCTGATCCTTCTTCAATATGCCCTTCACCAACATGTAGTGTTTCCTTGATTGAATTAGCTCTCACACCAATATTTGCGTCTAGAGTCTTTGCATTGAGGGCTATCTGAAAACGGCTGTGGCGCTGAAGTTGCCTGTGAATGAGGAGTTGGTGGCATGTGAAAGCCGCATGTGGAGCATTCATTTGTGTGGGATGCTCTACCAGGTTCATTTCCGTCCTAGCCATACAAATGGCACTAAGCATAGAGCGTGAAAACTGAGTTTCCTTGAGAGCTGCTTGGAAGCCTGATGGTGTGTGAAGTTAGTGAGCCAAATGGAGTTGTTCTCCCACAAGAACCACTCGGCTGATCCTTCTTCAATATGCCCTTCACCAACATGCAGTGTTTCCTTGATTGAATTAGCTCTCACACCAATATTTGCGTCTAGAGCCTTTGCATTGAGGGCTATCTGAAAACGGCTGTGGCGCTGAAGTTGCCTGTGAATGTGGAGTTGGTGGCATGTGAAACCCGCATGTGGAGCATTCGTTTAAGTGGGATGCTGACCAAGCTTCACTTCAATCCTAGGTTCAAAAAGGGCACTAAGCATAGAGTGTGAAAACTGAGTTTCCTTGAGAGCTGCTTGGAAGCCTGATGGTGTGTGAAGTTAGTGAGCCAAATGGAGTTGTTCTCCCACAAGAACCACTCGGCTGATCCTTCTTCAATATGCCCTTCACCAACATGTAGTGTTTCCTTGATTGAATTAGCTCTCACACCAATATTTGCGTCTAGAGCCTTTGCATTGAGGGCTATCTGAAAACGGCTGTGGCGCTGAAGTAGCCTGTGAATGAGGAGTTGGTGGCATGTGAAACCCGCATGTGGAGCATTCGTTTGTGTGGGATGCTGACCAAACATCATTTCAGTCCTAGGCACTCAAACGGCACTAAGCATAGAGTGTGAAAACTGAGTTTCCTTGAGAGCTGCTTGGAAGCCTGATGGTGTGTGAAGTTAGTGAGCCAAATGGAGTTGTTCTCCCACAAGAACCACTCGGCTGATCCTTCTTCAATATGCCCTTCACCAACATGCAGTGTTTCCTTGATTGAATTAGCTCTCACACCAATATTTGCGTCTAGAGCCTTTGCATTGAGGGCTATCTGAAAACGGCTGTGGCGCTGAAGTTGCCTGTGAATGTGGAGTTGGTGGCATGTGAAACCCGCATGTGGAGCATTCGTTTGTGTGGGATGCTCTACCAGGTTCATTTCAGTCCTAGCCATACAAAGGGCACTAAGCATAGAGTGTGAAAACTGAGTTTCCTTGAGAGCTGCTTGGAAGCCTGATGGTGTGTGAAGTTAGTGAGCCAAATGGAGTTGTTCTCCCACAAGAACCACTCGGCTGATCCTTCTTCAATATGCCCTTCACCAACATGCAGTGTTTCCTTGATTGAATTAGCTCTCACACCAATATTTGCGTCTAGAGCCTTTGCATTGAGGGCTATCTGAAAACGGCTGTGGCGCTGAAGTTGCCTGTGAATGTGGAGTTGGTGGCATGTGAAACCCGCATGTGGAGCATTCGTTTGTGTGCGATGCTGACCAAGCTTCATTTCAGTCCTAGGCACACAAAGAGCACTAAGCATAGATTGTGAAAACTGAGTTTCCTTGAGAGCTGCTTGGAAGCCTGATGGTGTGTGAAGTTAGTGAGCCAAATGGAGTTGTTCTCCCACAAGAACCACTCGGCTGATTCTTCTTCAATATGCCCTTCACCAACATGCAGTGTTTCCTTGATTGAATTAGCTCTCACACCAATATTTGCGTCTAGAGCCTTTGCATTGAGGGCTATCTGAAAACGGCTGTGGCGCTGAAGTTGCCTGTAAATGTGGAGTTGGTGGCATGTGAAACCCGCATGTGGAGCATTCGTTTGTGTGGGATGCTCTACCAGGTTCATTCCTAGATAATTCACTCAAAGGGCAATAAGAATAGAGTGTGAAAACTGAGTTTCCTTGAGAGCTGCTTGGAAGCCTGATGGTGTGTGAAGTTAGTGAGCCAAATGGAGTTGTTCTCCCACAAGAACCACTCGGCTGATCCTTCTTCAATATGCCCTTCACCAACATGCAGTGTTTCCTTGATTGAATTAGCTCTCACACCAATATTTGCGTCTAGAGCCTTTGCATTGAGGGCTATCTGAAAACGGCTGTGGCGCTGAAGTTGCGTGTGAATGTGGAGTTGGTGGCATGTGAAACCCGCATGTGGAGCATTCGTTTGTGTGGGATGCTCTACCAGGTTCATTTCAGTCTTAGCCATAGAAAGGGCACTAAGCATAGATTGTGAAAACTGAGTTTCCTTGAGAGCTGCTTGGAAGCCTGACGGTGTGTGAAGTTAGTGAGCCAAATGGAGTTGTTCTCCCACAAGAACCACTCGGCTGATCCTTCTTCAATATGCCCTTCACCAACATGCAGTGTTTCCTTGATTGAATTAGCTCTCACACCAATATTTGCGTCTAGAGCCTTTGCATTGAGGGCTATCTGAAAACGGCTGTGGCGCTGAAGTTGCCTGTGAATGTGGAGTTGGTGGCATGTGAAACCCGCATGTGGAGCATTCGTTTGTGTGGGATGCTCTCCAATCTTCATTTCAGTCCTAGCCACTCAAACGGCACTAAGCATAGAGTGTGAAAACTGAGTTTCCTTGAGAGCTGCTTCGAAGCCTGATGGTGTGTGAAGTTAGTGAGCCAAATGGAGTTGTACTCCCACAAGAACCACTCGGCTGATCCTTCTTCAATATGCCCTTCACCAACATGCAGTGTTTCCTTGATTGAATTAGCTCTCACACCAATATTTGCGTCTAGAGCCTTTGCATTGAGGGCTATCTGAAAACGGCTGTGGCGCTGAAGTTGTCTGTGAATGTGGAGTTGGTGGCATGTGAAACCCGCATGTGGAGCATTCGTTTGTGTGGGATGCTCTACCAGGTTCATTTCCGTCCTAGCCATACAAAGGGCACTAAGCATAGAGTGTGAAAACTGAGTTTCCTTGAGAGCTGCTTGGAAGCCTGATGGTGTGTGAAGTTAGTGAGCCAAATGGAGTTGTTCTCCCACAAGAACCACTCGGCTGATCCTTCTTCAATATGCCCTTCACCAACATGCAGTGTTTCCTTGATTGAATTAGCTCTCACACCAATATTTGCGTCTAGAGCCTTTGCATTGAGGGCTATCTGAAAACGGCTGTGGCGCTGAAGTTGACTGTGAATGTGGAGTTGGTGGCATGTGAAACCCGCATGTGGAGCATTCGTTTATGTGGGATGCTGACCAAGCTTCATTTCAATCCTAGGCACAAAAAGGGCACTAAGCATAGAGTGTGAAAACTGAGTTTCCTTGAGAGCTGCTTGGAAGCCTGACGGTGTGTGAAGTTAGTGAGCCAAATTGAGTTGTTCTCCCACAAGAACCACTCGGCTGATCCTTCTTCAATATGCCCTTCACCAACATGCAGTGTTTCCTTGATTGAATTAGCTCTCACACCAATATTTGCGTCTAGAGCCTTTGCATTGAGGGCTATCTGAAAACGGCTGTGGCGCTGAAGTTGCCTGTGAATGAGGAGTTGGTGGCATGTGAAACCCGCATGTGGAGCATTCGTTTGTGTGGGATGCTGACCAAACTTCATTTCAGTCCTAGGCACTCAAACGGCACTAAGCATAGAGTGTGAAAACTGAGTTTCCTTGAGAGCTGCTTGGAAGCCTGATGGTGAAGTTAGTGAGCCAAATGGAGTTGTTCTCCCACAAGAACCACTCGGCTGATCCTTCTTCAATATGCCCTTCACCAACATGCAGTGTTTCCTTGATTGAATTAGCTCTCACACCAATATTTGCGTCTAGAGCCTTTGCATTGAGGGCTATCTGAAAACGGCTGTGGCGCTGAAGTTGCCTGTGAATGTGGAGTTGGTGGCATGTGAAACCCGCATGTGGAGCATTCGTTTGTGTGGGATGCTCTACCAGGTTCATTTCAGTCCTAGCCATACAAAGGGCACTAAGCATAGAGTGTGAAAACTGAGTTTCCTTGAGAGCTGCTTGGAAGCCTGATGGTGTGTGACGTTAGTGAGCCAAATTGAGTTGTTCTCCCACAAGAACCACTCGGCTGATCCTTCTTCAATATGCCCTTCACCAACATGTAGTGTTTCCTTGATTGAATTAGCTCTCACACCAATATTTGCGTCTAGAGCCTTTGCATTGAGGGCTATCTGAAAACGGCTGTGGCGCTGAAGTTGCCTGTGAATGAGGAGTTGGTGGCATGTGAAACCCGCATGTGGAGCATTCGTTTGTGTGGGATGCTGACCAAACTTCCTTTCAGTCCTAGGCACTCAAAGGGCACTAAGCATAGAGTGTGAAAACTGAGTTTCCTTGAGAGCTGCTTGGAAGCCTGATGGTGTGTGAAGTTAGTGAGCCAAATGGAGTTGTTCTCCCACAAGAACCACTCGGCTGATCCTTCTTCAATATGCCCTTCACCAACATGCAGTGTTTCCTTGATTGAATTAGCTCTCACACCAATATTTGCGTCTAGAGCCTTTGCATTGAGGGCTATCTGAAAACGGCTGTGGCGCTGAAGTTGCCTGTAAATGTGGAGTTGGTGGCATGTGAAACCCGCATGTGGAGCATTCGTTTGTGTGGGATGCTCTACCAGGTTGATTCCTAGATAATTCACTCAAAGGGCAATAAGAATAGAGTGTGAAAACTGAGTTTCCTTGAGAGCTGCTTGGAAGCCTGATGGTGTGTGAAGTTAGTGAGCCAAATGGAGTTGTTCTCCCACAAGAACCACTCGGCTGATCCTTCTTCAATATGCCCTTCACCAACATGTAGTGTTTCCTTGATTGAATTAGCTCTCACACCAATATTTGCGTCTAGAGCCTTTGCATTGAGGGCTATCTGAAAACGGCTGTGGCGCTGAAGTTGCCTGTGAATGAGGAGTTGGTGGCATGTGAAACCCGCATGTGGAGCATTCGTTTGTGGGATGCTCTACCAGGTTCATTCCTAGATAATGCACTCAAAGGGCACTAAGCATAGAGTGTGAAAACTGAGTTTCCTTGAGAGCTGCTTGGAAGCCTGATGGTGTGTGAAGTTAGTGAGCCAAATGGAGTTGTTCTCCCACAAGAACCACTCGGCTGATCCTTCTTCAATATGGCCTTCACCAACATGTAGTGTTTCCTTGATTGAATTAGCTCTCACACCAATATTTGCGTCTAGAGCCTTTGCATTGAGGGCTATCTGAAAACGGCTGTGGCGCTGAAGTTGCCTGTGAATGAGGAGTTGGTGGCATGTGAAACCCGCATGTGGAGCATTCGTTTGTGGGATGCTCTACCAGGTTCATTCCTAGATAATGCACTCAAAGGGCACTAAGCATAGAGTGTGAAAACTGAGTTTCCTTGAGAGCTGCTTGGAAGCCTGATGGTGTGTGAAGTTAGTGAGCCAAATGGAGTTGTTCTCCCACAAGAACCACTCGGCTGATCCTTCTTCAATATGCCCTTCACCAACATGCAGTGTTTCCTTGATTGAATTAGCTCTCACACCAATATTTGCGTCTAGAGCCTTTGCATTGAGGGCTATCTGAAAACGGCTGTGGCGCTGAAGTTGCCTGTGAATGTGGAGTTGGTGGCATGTGAAACCCGCATGTGGAGCATTCATTTGTGTGGGATGCTCTACCAGGTTCATTTCCGTCCTAGCCAATACAAATGGCACTAAGCATAGAGTGTGAAAACTGAGTTTCCTTGAGAGCTGCTTGGAAGCCTGATGGTGTGTGAAGTTAGTGAGCCAAATGGAGTTGTTCTCCAACAAGAACCACTCGGCTGATCCTTCTTCAATATGCCCTTCACCAACATGCAGTGTTTCCTTGATTGAATTAGCTCTCACACCAATATTTGCGTCTAGAGCCTTTGCATTGAGGGCTATCTGAAAACGGCTGTGGCGCTGAAGTTGCCTGTGAATGTGGAGTTGGTGGCATGTGAAACCCGCATGTGGAGCATTCGTTTATGTGGGATGCTGACCAAGCTTCACTTCAATCCTAGGTTCAAAAAGGGCACTAAGCATAGAGTGTGAAAACTGAGTTTCCTTGAGAGCTGCTTGGAAGCCTGATGGTGTGTGAAGTTAGTGAGCCAAATTGAGTTGTTCTCCCACAAGAACCACTCGGCTGATCCTTCTTCAATATGCCCTTCACCAACATGTAGTGTTTCCTTGATTGAATTAGCTCTCACACCAATATTTGCGTCTAGAGCCTTTGCATTGAGGGCTATCTGAAAACGGCTGTGGCGATGAAGTAGCCTGTGAATGAGGAGTTGGTGGCATGTGAAACCCGCATGTGGAGCATTCGTTTGTGTGGGATGCTGACCAAACATCATTTCAGTCCTAGGCACTCAAACGGCACTAAGCATAGAGTGTGAAAACTGAGTTTCCTTGAGAGCTGCTTGGAAGCCTGATGGTGAAGTTAGTGAGCCAAATGGAGTTGTTCTCCCACAAGAACCACTCGGCTGATCCTTCTTCAATATGCCCTTCACCAACATGCAGTGTTTCCTTGATTGAATTAGCTCTCACACCAATATTTGTGTCTAGAGCCTTTGCATTGAGGGCTATCTGAAAACGGCTGTGGCGCTGAAGTTGCCTGTGAATGTGGAGTTGGTGGCATGTGAAACCCGCATGTGGAGCATTCGTTTGTGTGGGATGCTCTACCAGGTTCATTTCAGTCCTAGCCATACAAAGGGCACTAAGCATAGAGTGTGAAAACTGAGTTTCCTTGAGAGCTGCTTGGAAGCCTGATGGTGTGTGAAGTTAGTGAGCCAAATGGAGTTGTTCTCCCACAAGAACCACTCGGCTGATCCTTCTTCAATATGCCCTTCACCAACATGCAGTGTTTCCTTGATTGAATTAGCTCTCACACCAATATTTGCGTCTAGAGCCTTTGCATTGAGGGCTATCTGAAAACGGCTGTGGCGCTGAAGTTGCCTGTGAATGTGGAGTTGGTGGCATGTGAAACCCGCATGTGGAGCATTCGTTTGTGTGGGATGCTGACCAAGCTTCATTTCAGTCCTAGGCACACAAAGAGCACTAAGCATAGATTGTGAAAACTGAGTTTCCTTGAGAGCTGCTTGGAAGCCTGATGGTGTGTGAAGTTAGTGAGCCAAATGGAGTTGTTCTCCCACAAGAACCACTCGGCTGATTCTTCTTCAATATGCCCTTCACCAACATGCAGTGTTTCCTTGATTGAATTAGCTCTCACACCAATATTTGCGTCTAGAGCCTTTGCATTGAGGGCTATCTGAAAACGGCTGTGGCGCTGAAGTTGCCTGTAAATGTGGAGTTGGTGGCATGTGAAACCCGCATGTGGAGCATTCGTTTGTGTGGGATGCTCTACCAGGTTCATTCCTAGATAATTCACTCAAAGGGCAATAAGAATAGAGTGTGAAAACTGAGTTTCCTTGAGAGCTGCTTGGAAGCCTGATGGTGTGTGACGTTAGTGAGCCAAATTGAGTTGTTCTCCCACAAGAACCACTCGGCTGATCCTTCTTCAATATGCCCTTCACCAACATGTAGTGTTTCCTTGATTGAATTAGCTCTCACACCAATATTTGCGTCTAGAGCCTTTGCATTGAGGGCTATCTGAAAACGGCTGTGGCGCTGAAGTTGCCTGTGAATGAGGAGTTGGTGGCATGTGAAACCCGCATGTGGAGCATTCGTTTATGTGGGATGCTGACCAAACTTCATTTCAGTCCTAGGCCCTCAAACGGCACTAAGCATAGAGTGTGAAAACTGAGTTTCCTTGAGAGCTGCTTGGAAGCCTGATGGTGTGTGAAGTTAGTGAGCCAAATGGAGTTGTTCTCCAACAAGAACCACTTGGCTGATCCTTCTTCAATATGCCCTTCACCAACATGCAGTGTTTCCTTGATTGAATTAGCTCTCACACCAATATTTGCGTCTAGAGCCTTTGCATTGAGGGCTATCTGAAAACGGCTGTGGCGCTGAAGTTGCCTGTGAATGTGGAGTTGGTGGCATGTGAAACCCGCATGTGGAGCATTCATTTGTGCGGGATGCTCTACCAGGTTCATTTCCGTCCTAGCCATACAAAGGGCACTAAGCATAGAGTGTGAAAACTGAGTTTCCTTGAGAGCTGCTTGGAAGCCTGATGGTGTGTGAAGTTAGTGAGCCAAATGGAGTTGTTCTCCCACAAGAACCACTCGGCTGATCCTTCTTCAATATGCCCTTCACCAACATGCAGTGTTTCCTTGATTGAATTAGCTCTCACACCAATATTTGCGTCTAGAGCCTTTGCATTGAGGGCTATCTGAAAACGGCTGTGGCGCTGAAGTTGCCTGTGAATGTGGAGTTGGTGGCATGTGAAACCCGCATGTGGAGCATTCGTTTATGTGGGATGCTGACCAAGCTTCATTTCAATCCTAGGCTCAAAAAGGGCACTAAGCATAGAGTGTGAAAACTGAGTTTCCTTGAGAGCTGCTTGGAAGCCTGATGGTGTGTGACGTTAGTGAGCCAAATTGAGTTGTTCTCCCACAAGAACCACTCGGCTGATCCTTCTTCAATATGCCCTTCACCAACATGTAGTGTTTCCTTGATTGAATTAGCTCTCACACCAATATTTGCATCTAGAGCCTTTGCATTGAGGGCTATCTGAAAACGGCTGTGGCGCTGAAGTTGCCTGTGAATGAGGAGTTGGTGGCATGTGAAACCCGCATGTGGAGCATTCGTTTGTGTGGGATGCTGACCAAATATCATTTCAGTCCTAGGCACTCAAACGGCACTAAGCATAGAGTGTGAAAACTGAGTTTCCTTGAGAGCTGCTTGGAAGCCTGATGGTGAAGTTAGTGAGCCAAATGGAGTTGTTCTCCCACAAGAACCACTCGGCTGATCCTTCTTCAATATGCCCTTCACCAACATGCAGTGTTTCCTTGATTGAATTAGCTCTCACACCAATATTTGCGTCTAGAGCCTTTGCATTGAGGGCTATCTGAAAACGGCTGTGGCGCTGAAGTTGCCTGTGAATGTGGAGTTGGTGGCATGTGAAACCCGCATGTGGAGCATTCGTTTGTGTGGGATGCTCTACCAGGTTCATTTCAGTCCTAGCCATACAAAGGGCACTAAGCATAGAGTGTGAAAACTGAGTTTCCTTGAGAGCTGCTTGGAAGCCTGATGGTGTGTGAAGTTAGTGAGCCAAATGGAGTTGTTCTCCCACAAGAACCACTCGGCTGATCCTTCTTCAATATGCCCTTCACCAACATGCAGTGTTTCCTTGATTGAATTAGCTCTCACACCAATATTTGCGTCTAGAGCCTTTGCATTGAGGGCTATCTGAAAACGGCTGTGGCGCTGAAGTTGCCTGTGAATGTGGAGTTGGTGGCATGTGAAACCCGCATGTGGAGCATTCGTTTGTGTGGGATGCTCTACCAGGTTCATTTCAGTCCTAGCCATACAAAGGGCACTAAGCATAGAGTGTGAAAACTGAGTTTCCTTGAGAGCTGCTTGGAAGCCTGATGGTGTGTGAAGTTAGTGAGCCAAATGGAGTTGTTCTCCCACAAGAACCACTCGGCTGATCCTTCTTCAATATGCCCTTCACCAACATGCAGTGTTTCCTTGATTGAATTAGCTCTCACACCAATATTTGCGTCTAGAGCCTTTGCATTGAGGGCTATCTGAAAACGGCTGTGGCGCTGAAGTTGCCTGTGAATGTGGAGTTGGTGGCATGTGAAACCCGCATGTGGAGCATTCGTTTGTGTGGGATGCTGACCAAGCTTCATTTCAGTCCTAGGCACACAAAGAGCACTAAGCATAGATTGTGAAAACTGAGTTTCCTTGAGAGCTGCTTGGAAGCCTGATGGTGTGTGAAGTTAGTGAGCCAAATGGAGTTGTTCTCCCACAAGAACCACTCGGCTGATTCTTCTTCAATATGCCCTTCACCAACATGCAGTGTTTCCTTGATTGAATTAGCTCTCACACCAATATTTGCGTCTAGAGGCTTTGCATTGAGGGCTATCTGAAAACGGCTGTGGCGCTGAAGTTGCCTGTAAATGTGGAGTTGGTGGCATGTGAAACCCGCATGTGGAGCATTCGTTTGTGTGGGATGCTCTACCAGGTTCATTCCTAGATAATTCACTCAAAGGGCAATAAGAATAGAGTGTGAAAACTGAGTTTCCTTGAGAGCTGCTTGGAAGCCTGATGGTGTGTGAAGTTAGTGAGCCAAATGGAGTTGTTCTCCCACAAGAACCACTCGGCTGATCCTTCTTCAATATGCCCTTCACCAACATGCAGTGTTTCCTTGATTGAATTAGCTCTCACACCAATATTTGCGTCTAGAGCCTTTGCATTGAGGGCTATCTGAAAACGGCTGTGGCGCTGAAGTTGCGTGTGAATGTGGAGTTGGTGGCATGTGAAACCCGCATGTGGAGCATTCGTTTGTGTGGGATGCTCTACCAGGTTCATTTCAGTCTTAGCCATAGAAAGGGCACTAAGCATAGATTGTGAAAACTGAGTTTCCTTGAGAGCTGCTTGGAAGCCTGACGGTGTGTGAAGTTAGTGAGCCAAATGGAGTTGTTCTCCCACAAGAACCACTCGGCTGATCCTTCTTCAATATGCCCTTCACCAACATGCAGTGTTTCCTTGATTGAATTAGCTCTCACACCAATATTTGCGTCTAGAGCCTTTGCATTGAGGGCTATCTGAAAACGGCTGTGGCGCTGAAGTTGCCTGTGAATGTGGAGTTGGTGGCATGTGAAACCCGCATGTGGAGCATTCGTTTGTGTGGGATGCTGACCAAGCTTCATTTCATTCCTAGCCACTCAAACGGCACTAAGCATAGAGTGTGAAAACTGAGTTTCCTTGAGAGCTGCTTGGAAGCCTGATGGTGTGTGAAGTTAGTGAGCCAAATGGAGTTGTACTCCCACAAGAACCACTCGGCTGATCCTTCTTCAATATGCCCTTCACCAACATGCAGTGTTTCCTTGATTGAATTAGCTCTCACACCAATATTTGCGTCTAGAGCCTTTGCATTGAGGGCTATCTGAAAACGGCTGTGGCGCTGAAGTTGTCTGTGAATGTGGAGTTGGTGGCATGTGAAACCCGCATGTGGAGCATTCGTTTGTGTGGGATGCTCTACCAGGTTCATTTCCGTCCTAGCCATACAAAGGGCACTAAGCATAGAGTGTGAAAACTGAGTTTCCTTGAGAGCTGCTTGGAAGCCTGATGGTGTGTGAAGTTAGTGAGCCAAATGGAGTTGTTCTCCCACAAGAACCACTCGGCTGATCCTTCTTCAATATGCCCTTCACCAACATGCAGTGTTTCCTTGATTGAATTAGCTCTCACACCAATATTTGCGTCTAGAGCCTTTGAATTGAGGGCTATCTGAAAACGGCTGTGGCGCTGAAGTTGACTGTGAATGTGGAGTTGGTGGCATGTGAAACCCGCATGTGGAGCATTCGTTTATGTGGGATGCTGACCAAGCTTCATTTCAATCCTAGGCACAAAAAGGGCACTAAGCATAGAGTGTGAAAACTGAGTTTCCTTGAGAGCTGCTTGGAAGCCTGATGGTGTGTGAAGTTAGTGAGCCAAATGGAGTTGTTCTCCCACAAGAATCACTCGGCTGATCCTTCTTCAATATGCCCTTCACCAACATGCAGTGTTTCCTTGATTGAATTAGCTCTCACACCAATATTTGCGTCTAGAGCCTTTGCATTGAGGGCTATCTGAAAACGGCTGTGGCGCTGAAGTTGTCTGTGAATGTGGAGTTGGTGGCATGTGAAACCCGCATGTGGAGATTTCGTTTGTGTGGGATGCTGACCAAGCTTCATTTCAGTCCTAGGCACACAAAGAGCACTAAGCATAGAGTGTGAAAACTGAGTTTCCTTGAGAGCTGCTTGGAAGCCTGATGGTGTGTGAAGTTAGTGAGCCAAATGGAGTTGTTCTCCCACAAGAACCACTCGGCTGATCCTTCTTCAATATGCCCTTCACCAACATGCAGTGTTTCCTTGATTGAATTAGCTCTCACACCAATATTTGCGTCTAGAGCCTTTGCATTGAGGGCTATCTGAAAACGGCTGTGGCGCTGAAGTTGCCTGTGAATGTGGAGTTGGTGGCATGTGAAACCCGCATGTGGAGCATTCGTTTGTGTGGGATGCTCTACCAGGTTCATTTCCGTCCTAGCCATACAAAGGGCACTAAGCATAGAGTGTGAAAACTGAGTTTCCTTGAGAGCTGCTTGGAAGCCTGATGGTGTGTGAAGTTAGTGAGCCAAATGGAGTTGTTCTCCCACAAGAACCACTCGGCTGATCCTTCTTCAATATGCCCTTCACCAACATGCAGTGTTTCCTTGATTGAATTAGCTCTCACACCAATATTTGCGTCTAGAGCCTTTGCATTGAGGGCTATCTGAAAACGGCTGTGGCGCTGAAGTTGCCTGTGAATGTGGAGTTGGTGGCATGTGAAACCCGCATGTGGAGCATTCGTTTGTGTGGGATGCTCTACCAGGTTCATTTCAGTCCTAGCCATATAAAGGGCACTAAGCATAGAGCGTGAAAACTGAGTTTCCTTGAGAGCTGCTTGGAAGCCTGATGGTGTGTGAAGTTAGTGAGCCAAATGGAGTTGTTCTCCCACAAGAACCACTCGGCTGATCCTTCTTCAATATGCCCTTCACCAACATGCAGTGTTTCCTTGTTTGAATTAGCTCTCACACCAATATTTGCGTCTAGAGCCTTTGCATTGAGGGCTATCTGAAAACGGCTGTGGCGCTGAAGTTGCCTGTGAATGTGGAGTTGGTGGCATGTGAAACCCGCATGTGGAGCATTCGTTTGTGTGGGATGCTGACCAAGCTTCATTTCAGTCCTAGGCACACAAAGAGCACTAAGCATAGATTGTGAAAACTGATTTTCCTTGAGAGCTGCTTGGAAGCCTGATGGTGTGTGAAGTTAGTGAGCCAAATGGAGTTGTTCTCCCACAAGAACCACTCGGCTGATTCTTCTTCAATATGCCCTTCACCAACATGCAGTGTTTCCTTGATTGAATTAGCTCTCACACCAATATTTGCGTCTGGAGGCTTTGCATTGAGGGCTATCTGAAAACGGCTGTGGCGCTGAAGTTGCCTGTAAATGTGGAGTTGGTGGCATGTGAAACCCGCATGTGGAGCATTCGTTTGTGTGGGATGCTCTACCAGGTTCATTCCTAGATAATTCACTCAAAGGGCAATAAGAATAGAGTGTGAAAACTGAGTTTCCTTGAGAGCTGCTTGGAAGCCTGACGGTGTGTGAAGTTAGTGAGCCAAATGGAGTTGTTCTCCCACAAGAACCACTCGGCTGATCCTTCTTCAATATGCCCTTCACCAACATGCAGTGTTTCCTTGATTGAATTAGCTCTCACACCAATATTTGCGTCTAGAGCCTTTGCATTGAGGGCTATCTGAAAACGGCTGTGGCGCTGAAGTTGCCTGTGAATGTGGAGTTGGTGGCATGTGAAACCCGCATGTGGAGCATTCGTTTGTGTGGGATGCTGACCAAGCTTCATTTCATTCCTAGCCACTCAAACGGCACTAAGCATAGAGTGTGAAAACTGAGTTTCCTTGAGAGCTGCTTCGAAGCCTGATGGTGTGTGAAGTTAGTGAGCCAAATGGAGTTGTACTCCCACAAGAACCACTCGGCTGATCCTTCTTCAATATGCCCTTCACCAACATGCAGTGTTTCCTTGATTGAATTAGCTCTCACACCAATATTTGCGTCTAGAGCCTTTGCATTGAGGGCTATCTGAAAACGGCTGTGGCGCTGAAGTTGTCTGTGAATGTGGAGTTGGTGGCATGTGAAACCCGCATGTGGAGCATTCGTTTGTGTGGGATGCTCTACCAGGTTCATTTCCGTCCTAGCCATACAAAGGGCACTAAGCATAGAGTGTGAAAACTGAGTTTCCTTGAGAGCTGCTTGGAAGCCTGATGGTGTGTGAAGTTAGTGAGCCAAATGGAGTTGTTCTCCCACAAGAACCACTCGGCTGATCCTTCTTCAATATGCCCTTCACCAACATGCAGTGTTTCCTTGATTGAATTAGCTCTCACACCAATATTTGCGTCTAGAGCCTTTGCATTGAGGGCTATCTGAAAACGGCTGTGGCGCTGAAGTTGCCTGTGAATGAGGAGTTGGTGGCATGTGAAACCCGCATGTGGAGCATTCGTTTGTGTGGGATGCTGACCAAACTTCATTTCAGTCCTAGGCACTCAAACGGCACTAAGCATAGAGTGTGAAAACTGAGTTTCCTTGAGAGCTGCTTGGAAGCCTGATGGTGTGTGAAGTTAGTGAGCCAAATGGAGTTGTTCTCCCACAAGAACCACTCGGCTGATCCTTCTTCAATATGCCCTTCACCAACATGCAGTGTTTCCTTGATTGAATTAGCTCTCACACCAATATTTGCGTCTAGAGCCTTTGCATTGAGGGCTATCTGAAAACGGCTGTGGCGCTGAAGTTGCCTGTGAATGTGGAGTTGGTGGCATGTGAAACCCGCATGTGGAGCATTCGTTTGTGTGGGATGCTCTACCAGGTTCATTCCTAGATAATTCACTCAAAGGGCACTAAGCATAGAGTGTGAAAACTGAGTTTCCTTGAGAGCTGCTTGGAAGCCTGATGGTGTGTGAAGTTAGTGAGCCAAATGGAGTTGTTCTCCCACAAGAACCACTCGGCTGATCCTTCTTCAATATGCCCTTCACCAACATGCAGTGTTTCCTTGATTGAATTAGCTCTCACACCAATATTTGCGTCTAGAGCCTTTGCATTGAGGGCTATCTGAAAACGGCTGTGGCGCTGAAGTTGCCTGTGAATGTGGAGTTGGTGGCATGTGAAACCCGCATGTGGAGCATTCGTTTGTGTGGGATGCTGACCAAGCTTCATTTCAGTCCTAGGCCCTCAAACGGCACTAAGCATAGAGTGTGAAAACTGAGTTTCCTTGAGAGCTGCTTGGAAGCCTGATGGTGTGTGAAGTTAGTGAGCCAAATGGAGTTGTTCTCCCACAAGAATCACTCGGCTGATCCTTCTTCAATATGCCCTTCACCAACATGCAGTGTTTCCTTGATTGAATTAGCTCTCACACCAATATTTGCGTCTAGAGCCTTTGCATTGAGGGCTATCTGAAAACGGCTGTGGCGCTGAAGTTGTCTGTGAATGTGGAGTTGGTGGCATGTGAAACCCGCATGTGGAGCATTCGTTTGTGTGGGATGCTGACCAAGCTTCATTTCAGTCCTAGGCACACAAAGAGCACTAAGCATAGAGTGTGAAAACTGAGTTTCCTTGAGAGCTGCTTCGAAGCCTGATGGTGTGTGAAGTTAGTGAGCCAAATGGAGTTGTTCTCCCACAAGAACCACTCGGCTGATCCTTCTTCAATATGCCCTTCACCAACATGCAGTGTTTCCTTGATTGAATTAGCTCTCACACCAATATTTGCGTCTAGAGCCTTTGCATTGAGGGCTATCTGAAAACGGCTGTGGCGCTGAAGTTGCCTGTGAATGTGGAGTTGGTGGCATGTGAAACCCGCATGTGGAGCATTCGTTTGTGTGGGATGCTCTACCAGGTTCATTTCCGTCCTAGCCATACAAAGGGCACTAAGCATAGAGTGTGAAAACTGAGTTTCCTTGAGAGCTGCTTGGAAGCCTGATGGTGTGTGAAGTTAGTGAGCCAAATGGAGTTGTTCTCCCACAAGAACCACTCGGCTGATCCTTCTTCAATATGCCCTTCACCAACATGCAGTGTTTCCTTGATTGAATTAGCTCTCACACCAATATTTGCGTCTAGAGCCTTTGCATTGAGGGCTATCTGAAAACGGCTGTGGCGCTGAAGTTGCCTGTGAATGTGGAGTTGGTGGCATGTGAAACCCGCATGTGGAGCATTCGTTTGTGTGGGATGCTCTACCAGGTTCATTTCAGTCCTAGCCATATAAAGGGCACTAAGCATAGAGCGTGAAAACTGAGTTTCCTTGAGAGCTGCTTGGAAGCCTGATGGTGTGTGAAGTTAGTGAGCCAAATGGAGTTGTTCTCCCACAAGAACCACTCGGCTGATCCTTCTTCAATATGCCCTTCACCAACATGCAGTGTTTCCTTGTTTGAATTAGCTCTCACACCAATATTTGCGTCTAGAGCCTTTGCATTGAGGGCTATCTGAAAACGGCTGTGGCGCTGAAGTTGCCTGTGAATGTGGAGTTGGTGGCATGTGAAACCCGCATGTGGAGCATTCGTTTGTGTGGGATGCTCTACCAGGTTCATTCCTAGATAATGCACTCAAAGGGCACTAAGCATAGAGTGTGAAAACTGAGTTTCCTTGAGAGCTGCTTGGAAGCCTGATGGTGTGTGAAGTTAGTGAGCCAAATGGAGTTGTTCTCCCACAAGAACCACTCGGCTGATCCTTCTTCAATATGCCCTTCACCAACATGCAGTGTTTCCTTGATTGAATTAGCTCTCACACCAATATTTGCGTCTAGAGCCTTTGCATTGAGGGCTATCTGAAAACGGCTGTGGCGCTGAAGTTGCCTGTGAATGTGGAGTTGGTGGCATGTGAAACCCGCATGTGGAGCATTCGTTTGTGTGGGATGCTCTACCAGGTTCATTCCTAGATAATTCACTCAAAGGGCACTAAGCATAGAGTGTGAAAACTGAGTTTCCTTGAGAGCTGCTTGGAAGCCTGATGGTGTGTGAAGTTAGTGAGCCAAATGGAGTTGTTCTCCCACAAGAACCACTCGGCTGATCCTTCTTCAATATGCCCTTCACCAACATGCAGTGTTTCCTTGATTGAATTAGCTCTCACACCAATATTTGCGTCTAGAGCCTTTGCATTGAGGGCTATCTGAAAACGGCTGTGGCGCTGAAGTTGCCTGTGAATGTGGAGTTGGTGGCATGTGAAACCCGCATGTGCAGCATTCTTTGTGTGGGATGCTGACCAAGCTTCATTTCAGTCCTAGGCACTCAAAGGGCACTAAGCATAGAGTGTGAAAACTGAGTTTCCTTGAGAGCTGCTTGGAAGCCTGATGGTGTGTGAAGTTAGTGAGCCAAATGGAGTTGTTCTCCCACAAGAATCACTCGGCTGATCCTTCTTCAATATGCCCTTCACCAACATGCAGTGTTTCCTTGATTGAATTAGCTCTCACACCAATATTTGCGTCTAGAGCCTTTGCATTGAGGGCTATCTGAAAACGGCTGTGGCGCTGAAGTTGTCTGTGAATGTGGAGTTGGTGGCATGTGAAACCCGCATGTGGAGCATTCGTTTGTGTGGGATGCTGACCAAGCTTCATTTCAGTCCTAGGCACACAAAGAGCACTAAGCATAGAGTGTGAAAACTGAGTTTCTTTGCGAGCTGCTTGGAAGCCTGATGGTGTGTGAAGTTAGTGAGCCAAATGGAGTTGTTCTCCCACAAGAACCACTCGGCTGATCCTTCTTCAATATGCCCTTCACCAACATGCAGTGTTTCCTTGATTGAATTAGCTCTCACACCAATATTTGCGTCTAGAGCCTTTGCATTGAGGGCTATCTGAAAACGGCTGTGGCGCTGAAGTTGCCTGTGAATGTGGAGTTGGTGGCATGTGAAACCCGCATGTGGAGCATTCGTTTGTGTGGGATGCTCTACCAGGTTCATTTCCGTCCTAGCCATACAAAGGGCACTAAGCATAGAGTGTGAAAACTGAGTTTCCTTGAGAGCTGCTTGGAAGCCTGATGGTGTGTGAAGTTAGTGAGCCAAATGGAGTTGTTCTCCCACAAGAACCACTCGGCTGATCCTTCTTCAATATGCCCTTCACCAACATGCAGTGTTTCCTTGATTGAATTAGCTCTCACACCAATATTTGCGTCTAGAGCCTTTGCATTGAGGGCTATCTGAAAACGGCTGTGGCGCTGAAGTTGCCTGTGAATGTGGAGTTGGTGGCATGTGAAACCCGCATGTGGAGCATTCGTTTGTGTGGGATGCTCTACCAGGTTCATTTCATTCCTAGCCATATAAAGGGCACTAAGCATAGAGCGTGAAAACTGAGTTTCCTTGAGAGCTGCTTGGAAGCCTGATGGTGTGTGAAGTTAGTGAGCCAAATGGAGTTGTTCTCCCACAAGAACCACTCGGCTGATCCTTCTTCAATATGCCCTTCACCAACATGCAGTGTTTCCTTGATTGAATTAGCTCTCACACCAATATTTGCGTCTAGAGCCTTTGCATTGAGGGCTATCTGAAAACGGCTGTGGCGCTGAAGTTGCCTGTGAATGTGGAGTTGGTGGCATGTGAAACCCGCATGTGGAGCATTCGTTTGTGTGGGATGCTCTACCAGGTTCATTCCTAGATAATGCACTCAAAGGGCACTAAGCATAGAGTGTGGAAACTGAGTTTCCTTGAGAGCTGCTTGGAAGCCTGATGGTGTGTGAAGTTAGTGAGCCAAATGGAGTTGTTCTCCCACAAGAACCACTCGGCTGATCCTTCTTCAATATGCCCTTCACCAACATGCAGTGTTTCCTTGATTGAATTAGCTCTCACACCAATATTTGCGTCTAGAGCCTTTGCATTGAGGGCTATCTGAAAACGGCTGTGGCGCTGAAGTTGCCTGTGAATGTGGAGTTGGTGGCATGTGAAACCCGCATGTGGAGCATTCGTTTGTGTGGGATGCTCTACCAGGTTCATTCCTAGATAATGCACTCAAAGGGCACTAAGCATAGAGTGTGAAAACTGAGTTTCCTTGAGAGCTGCTTGGAAGCCTGATGGTGTGTGAAGTTAGTGAGCCAAATGGAGTTGTTCTCCCACAAGAACCACTCGGCTGATCCTTCTTCAATATGCCCTTCACCAACATGCAGTGTTTCCTTGATTGAATTAGCTCTCACACCAATATTTGCGTCTAGAGCCTTTGCATTGAGGGCTATCTGAAAACGGCTGTGGCGCTGAAGTTGCCTGTGAATGTGGAGTTGGTGGCATGTGAAACCCGCATGTGGAGCATTCGTTTGTGTGGGATGCTCTACCAGGTTCATTCCTAGATAATGCACTCAAAGGACACTAAGCATAGAGTGTGAAAACTGAGTTTCCTTGAGAGCTGCTTGGAAGCCTGATGGTATGTGAAGTTAGTGAGCCAAATGGAGTTGTTCTCCCACAAGAACCACTCGGCTGATCCTTCTTCAATATGCCCTTCACCAACATGCAGTGTTTCTTTGATTGAATTAGCTCTCACACCAATATTTGCGTCTAGAGCCTTTGCATTGAGGGCTATCTGAAAACGGCTGTGGCGCTGAAGTTGCCTGTGAATGTGGAGTTGGTGGCATGTGAAACCCGCATGTGGAGCATTCGTTTGTGTGGGATGCTCTACCAGGTTCATTTCACTCCTAGCCACACAAACGGCACTAAGCATAGAGCGTGAAAACTGAGTTTCCTTGAGAGCTGCTTGGAAGCCTGATGGTGTGTGAAGTTAGTGAGCCAAATGGAGTTGTTCTCCCACAAGAACCACTCGGCTGATCCTTCTTCAATATGCCCTTCACCAACATGCAGTATTTCCTTGATTGAATTAGCTCTCACACCAATATTTGCGTCTAGAGCCTTTGCATTGAGGGCTATCTGAAAACGGCTGTGGCGCTGAAGTTGCCTGTGAATGTGGAGTTGGTGGCATGTGAAACCCGCATGTGGAGCATTCGTTTGTGTGGGATGCTCTACCAGGTTCATTCCTAGATAATGCACTCAAAGGGCACTAAGCATAGAGTGTGAAACCTGAGTTTCCTTGAGAGCTGCTTGGAAGCCTGATGGTGTGTGAAGTTAGTGAGCCAAATGGAGTTGTTCTCCCACAAGAACCACTCGGCTGATCCTTCTTCAATATGCCCTTCACCAACATGCAGTGTTTCCTTGATTGAATTAGCTCTCACACCAATATTTGCGTCTAGAGCCTTTGCATTGAGGGCTATCTGAAAACGGCTGTGGCGCTGAAGTTGCCTGTGAATGTGGAGTTGGTGGCATGTGAAACCCGCATGTGGAGCATTCGTTTGTGTGGGATGCTCTACCAGGTTCATTCCTAGATAATGCACTCAAAGGGCACTAAGCATAGAGTGTGAAACCTGAGTTTCCTTGAGAGCTGCTTGGAAGCCTGATGGTGTGTGAAGTTAGTGAGCCAAATGGAGTTGTTCTCCCACAAGAACCACTCTTCTGATCCTTCTTGAATATGCCCTTCACCAACATGCAGTGTTTCCTTGATTGAATTAGCTCTCACACCAATATTTGCGTCTAGAGCCTTTGCATTGAGGGCTATCTGAAAACGGCTGTGGCGCTGAAGTTGCCTGTGAATGTGGAGTTGGTGGCATGTGAAACCCGCATGTGGAGCATTCGTTTGTGTGGGATGCTCTACCAGGTTCATTTCAGTCCTAGCCATACAAAGGGCACTAAGCATAGAGTGTGAAACCTGAGTTTCCTTGAGAGCTGCTTGGAAGCCTGATGGTGTGTGAAGTTAGTGAGCCAAATGGAGTTGTTCTCCCACAAGAACCACTCGGCTGATCCTTCTTCAATATGCCCTTCACCAACATGCAGTGTTTCCTTGATTGAATTAGCTCTCACACCAATATTTGCGTCTAGAGCCTTTGCATTGAGGGCTATCTGAAAACGACTGTGGCGCTGAAGTTGCCTGAGAATGTGGAGTTGGTGGCATGTGAAACCCGCATGTGGAGCATTCGTTTGTGTGCGATGCTCTACCAGGTTCATTCCTAGATAATTCACTCAAAGGGCAGTAAGCATAGAGTGTGAAAACTGAGTTTCCTTGAGAGCTGCTTGGAAGCCTGATGGTGTGTGAAGTTAGTGAGCCAAATGGAGTTGTTCTCCCACAAGAACCACTCGGCTGATCCTTCTTCAATATGCCCTTCACCAACATGCAGTGTTTCCTTGATTGAATTAGCTCTCACACCAATATTTGCGTCTAGAGCCTTTGCATTGAGGGCTATCTGAAAACGGCTGTGGCGCTGAAGTTGTCTGTGAATGTGGAGTTGGTGGCATGTGAAACCCGCATGTGGAGCATTCGTTTGTGTGGGATGCTGACCAGGCTTCATTTCAGTCCTAGGCACACAAAGAGCACTAAGCATAGAGTGTGAAAACTGAGTTTCCTTGAGAGCTGCTTGGAAGCCTGATGGTGTGTGAAGTTAGTGAGCCAAATGGAGTTGTTCTCCCACAAGAACCACTCGGCTGATCCTTCTTCAATATGCCCTTCACCAACATGCAGTGTTTCCTTGATTGAATTAGCTCTCACACCAATATTTGCGTCTAGAGCCTTTGCATTGAGGGCTATCTGAAAACGGCTGTGGCGCTGAAGTTGCCTGTGAATGTGGAGTTGGTGGCATGTGAAACCCGCATGTGGAGCATTCGTTTGTGTGGGATGCTCTACCAGGTTCATTCCTAGATAATTCACTCAAAGGGCACTAAGCATAGAGTGTGAAAACTGAGTTTCCTTGAGAGCTGCTTGGAAGCCTGATGGTGTGTGAAGTTAGTGAGCCAAATGGAGTTGTTCTCCCACAAGAACCACTCGGCTGATCCTTCTTCAATATGCCCTTCACCAACATGCAGTGTTTCCTTGATTGAATTAGCTCTCACACCAATATTTGCGTCTAGAGCCTTTGCATTGAGGGCTATCTGAAAACGGCTGTGGCGCTGAAGTTGCCTGTGAATGTGGAGTTGGTGGCATGTGAAACCCGCATGTGCAGCATTCTTTGTGTGGGATGCTGACCAAGCTTCATTTCAGTCCTAGGCCCTGAAACGGCACTAAGCATAGAGTGTGAAAACTGAGTTTCCTTGAGAGCTGCTTGGAAGCCTGATGGTGTGTGAAGTTAGTGAGCCAAATGGAGTTGTTCTCCCACAAGAATCACTCGGCTGATCCTTCTTCAATATGCCCTTCACCAACATGCAGTGTTTCCTTGATTGAATTAGCTCTCACACCAATATTTGCGTCTAGAGCCTTTGCATTGAGGGCTATCTGAAAACGGCTGTGGCGCTGAAGTTGTCTGTGAATGTGGAGTTGGTGGCATGTGAAACCCGCATGTGGAGCATTCGTTTGTGTGGGATGCTGACCAAGCTTCATTTCAGTCCTAGGCACACAAAGAGCACTAAGCATAGAGTGTGAAAACTGAGTTTCTTTGAGAGCTGCTTGGAAGCCTGATGGTGTGTGAAGTTAGTGAGCCAAATGGAGTTGTTCTCCCACAAGAACCACTCTTCTGATCCTTCTTGAATATGCCCTTCACCAACATGCAGTGTTTCCTTGATTGAATTAGCTCTCACACCAATATTTGCGTCTAGAGCCTTTGCATTGAGGGCTATCTGAAAACGGCTGTGGCGCTGAAGTTGCCTGTGAATGTGGAGTTGGTGGCATGTGAAACCCGCATGTGGAGCATTCGTTTGTGTGGGATGCTCTACCAGGTTCATTCCTAGATAATGCACTCAAAGGGCACTAAGCATAGAGTGTGAAAACTGAGTTTCCTTGAGAGCTGCTTGGAAGCCTGATGGTGTGTGAAGTTAGTGAGCCAAATGGAGTTGTTCTCCCACAAGAACCACTCGGCTGATCCTTCTTCAATATGCCCTTCACCAACATGCAGTGTTTCCTTGATTGAATTAGCTCTCACACCAATATTTGCGTCTAGAGCCTTTGCATTGAGGGCTATCTGAAAACGGCTGTGGCGCTGAAGTTGCCTGTGAATGTGGAGTTGGTGGCATGTGAAACCCGCATGTGGAGCATTCGTTTGTGTGGGATGCTCTACCAGGTTCATTTCACTCCTAGCCACACAAACGGCACTAAGCATAGAGCGTGAAAACTGAGTTTCCTTGAGAGCTGCTTGGAAGCCTGATGGTGTGTGAAGTTAGTGAGCCAAATGGAGTTGTTCTCCCACAAGAACCACTCGGCTGATCCTTCTTCAATATGCCCTTCACCAACATGCAGTATTTCCTTGATTGAATTAGCTCTCACACCAATATTTGCGTCTAGAGCCTTTGCATTGAGGGCTATCTGAAAACGGCTGTGGCGCTGAAGTTGCCTGTGAATGTGGAGTTGGTGGCATGTGAAACCCGCATGTGGAGCATTCGTTTGTGTGGGATGCTCTACCAGGTTCATTCCTAGATAATGCACTCAAAGGGCACTAAGCATAGAGTGTGAAACCTGAGTTTCCTTGAGAGCTGCTTGGAAGCCTGATGGTGTGTGAAGTTAGTGAGCCAAATGGAGTTGTTCTCCCACAAGAACCACTCGGCTGATCCTTCTTCAATATGCCCTTCACCAACATGCAGTGTTTCCTTGATTGAATTAGCTCTCACACCAATATTTGCGTCTAGAGCCTTTGCATTGAGGGCTATCTGAAAACGGCTGTGGCGCTGAAGTTGCCTGTGAATGTGGAGTTGGTGGCATGTGAAACCCGCATGTGGAGCATTCGTTTGTGTGGGATGCTCTACCAGGTTCATTCCTAGATAATGCACTCAAAGGGCACTAAGCATAGAGTGTGAAACCTGAGTTTCCTTGAGAGCTGCTTGGAAGCCTGATGGTGTGTGAAGTTAGTGAGCCAAATGGAGTTGTTCTCCCACAAGAACCACTCGGCTGATCCTTCTTCAATATGCCCTTCACCAACATGCAGTGTTTCCTTGATTGAATTAGCTCTCACACCAATATTTGCGTCTAGAGCCTTTGCATTGAGGGCTATCTGAAAACGGCTGTGGCGCTGAAGTTGCCTGTGAATGTGGAGTTGGTGGCATGTGAAACCCGCATGTGGAGCATTCGTTTGTGTGGGATGCTCTACCAGGTTCATTTCAGTCCTAGCCATACAAAGGGCACTAAGCATAGAGTGTGAAAACTGAGTTTCCTTGAGAGCTGCTTGGAAGCCTGATGGTGTGTGAAGTTAGTGAGCCAAATGGAGTTGTTCTCCCACAAGAACCACTCGGCTGATCCTTCTTCAATATGCCCTTCACCAACATGCAGTGTTTCCTTGATTGAATTAGCTCTCACACCAATATTTGCGTCTAGAGCCTTTGCATTGAGGGCTATCTGAAAACGACTGTGGCGCTGAAGTTGCCTGTGAATGTGGAGTTGGTGGCATGTGAAACCCGCATGTGGAGCATTCGTTTGTGTGCGATGCTCTACCAGGTTCATTCCTAGATAATTCACTCAAAGGGCAGTAAGCATAGAGTGTGAAAACTGAGTTTCCTTGAGAGCTGCTTGGAAGCCTGATGGTGTGTGAAGTTAGTGAGCCAAATGGAGTTGTTCTCCCACAAGAACCACTCGGCTGATCCTTCTTCAATATGCCCTTCACCAACATGCAGTGTTTCCTTGATTCAATTAGCTCTCACACCAATATTTGCGTCTAGAGCCTTTGCATTGAGGGCTATCTGAAAACGGCTGTGGCGCTGACGTTGCCTGTGAATGTGGAGTTGGTGGCATGTGAAATCCGCATGTGGAGCATTCGTTTGTGTGGGATGCTGACCAAGCTTCATTTCAGTCCTAGGCACACTAAGAGCACTAAGCATAGAGTGTGAAAACTGAGTTTCCTTGAGAGCTGCTTGGAAGCCTGATGGTGTGTGAAGTTAGTGAGCCAAATGGAGTTGTTCTCCCACAAGAACCACTCGGCTGATCCTTCTTCAATATGCCCTTCACCAACATGCAGTGTTTCCTTGATTGAATTAGCTCTCACACCAATATTTGCGTCTAGAGCCTTTGCATTGAGGGCTATCTGAAAACGGCTGTGGCGCTGAAGTTGCCTGTGAATGTGGAGTTGGTGGCATGTGAAACCCGCATGTGGAGCATTCGTTTGTGTGGGATGCTCTACCAGGTTCATTTCAGTCCTAGCCATACAAAGGGCACTAAGCATAGAGTGTGAAAACTGAGTTTCCTTGAGAGCTGCTTGGAAGCCTGATGGTATGTGAAGTTAGTGAGCCAAATGGAGTTGTTCTCCCACAAGAACCACTCGGCTGATCCTTCTTCAATATGCCCTTCACCAACATGCAGTGTTTCCTTGATTGAATTAGCTCTCACACCAATATTTGCGTCTAGAGCCTTTGCATTGAGGGCTATCTGAAAACGGCTGTGGCGCTGAAGTTGCCTGTGAATGTGGAGTTGGTGGCATGTGAAACCCGCATGTGGAGCATTCGTTTGTGTGGGATGCTCTACCAGGTTCATTTCACTCCTAGCCACACAAACGGCACTAAGCATAGAGCGTGAAAACTGAGTTTCCTTGAGAGCTGCTTGGAAGCCTGATGGTGTGTGAAGTTAGTGAGCCAAATGGAGTTGTTCTCCCACAAGAACCACTCGGCTGATCCTTCTTCAATATGCCCTTCACCAACATGCAGTATTTCCTTGATTGAATTAGCTCTCACACCAATATTTGCGTCTAGAGCCTTTGCATTGAGGGCTATCTGAAAACGGCTGTGGCGCTGAAGTTGCCTGTGAATGTGGAGTTGGTGGCATGTGAAACCCGCATGTGCAGCATTCTTTGTGTGGGATGCTCTACCAGGTTCATTCCTAGATAATGCACTCAAAGGGCACTAAGCATAGAGTGTGAAAACTGAGTTTCCTTGAGAGCTGCTTGGAAGCCTGATGGTATGTGAAGTTAGTGAGCCAAATGGAGTTGTTCTCCCACAAGAACCACTCGGCTGATCCTTCTTCAATATGCCCTTCACCAACATGCAGTGTTTCCTTGATTGAATTAGCTCTCACACCAATATTTGCGTCTAGAGCCTTTGCATTGAGGGCTATCTGAAAACGGCTGTGGCGCTGAAGTTGCCTGTGAATGTGGAGTTGGTGGCATGTGAAACCCGCATGTGGAGCATTCGTTTGTGTGGGATGCTCTACCAGGTTCATTTCACTCCTAGCCACACAAACGGCACTAAGCATAGAGCGTGAAAACTGAGTTTCCTTGAGAGCTGCTTGGAAGCCTGATGGTGTGTGAAGTTAGTGAGCCAAATGGAGTTGTTCTCCCACAAGAACCACTCGGCTGATCCTTCTTCAATATGCCCTTCACCAACATGCAGTATTTCCTTGATTGAATTAGCTCTCACACCAATATTTGCGTCTAGAGCCTTTGCATTGAGGGCTATCTGAAAACGGCTGTGGCGCTGAAGTTGCCTGTGAATGTGGAGTTGGTGGCATGTGAAACCCGCATGTGGAGCATTCGTTTGTGTGGGATGCTCTACCAGGTTCATTCCTAGATAATGCACTCAAAGGGCACTAAGCATAGAGTGTGAAACCTGAGTTTCCTTGAGAGCTGCTTGGAAGCCTGATGGTGTGTGAAGTTAGTGAGCCAAATGGAGTTGTTCTCCCACAAGAACCACTCGGCTGATCCTTCTTCAATATGCCCTTCACCAACATGCAGTGTTTCCTTGATTGAATTAGCTCTCACACCAATATTTGCGTCTAGAGCCTTTGCATTGAGGGCTATCTGAAAACGGCTGTGGCGCTGAAGTTGCCTGTGAATGTGGAGTTGGTGGCATGTGAAACCCGCATGTGGAGCATTCGTTTGTGTGGGATGCTCTACCAGGTTCATTTCAGTCCTAGCCATACAAAGGGCACTAAGCATAGAGTGTGAAAACTGAGTTTCCTTGAGAGCTGCTTGGAAGCCTGATGGTGTGTGAAGTTAGTGAGCCAAATGGAGTTGTTCTCCCACAAGAACCACTCGGCTGATCCTTCTTCAATATGCCCTTCACCAACATGCAGTGTTTCCTTGATTGAATTAGCTCTCACACCAATATTTGCGTCTAGAGCCTTTGCATTGAGGGCTATCTGAAAACGACTGTGGCGCTGAAGTTGCCTGTGAATGTGGAGTTGGTGGCATGTGAAACCCGCATGTGGAGCATTCGTTTGTGTGCGATGCTCTACCAGGTTCATTCCTAGATAATTCACTCAAAGGGCAGTAAGCATAGAGTGTGAAAACTGAGTTTCCTTGAGAGCTGCTTGGAAGCCTGATGGTGTGTGAAGTTAGTGAGCCAAATGGAGTTGTTCTCCCACAAGAACCACTCGGCTGATCCTTCTTCAATATGCCCTTCACCAACATGCAGTGTTTCCTTGATTCAATTAGCTCTCACACCAATATTTGCGTCTAGAGCCTTTGCATTGAGGGCTATCTGAAAACGGCTGTGGCGCTGACGTTGCCTGTGAATGTGGAGTTGGTGGCATGTGAAATCCGCATGTGGAGCATTCGTTTGTGTGGGATGCTGACCAAGCTTCATTTCAGTCCTAGGCACACTAAGAGCACTAAGCATAGAGTGTGAAAACTGAGTTTCCTTGAGAGCTGCTTGGAAGCCTGATGGTGTGTGAAGTTAGTGAGCCAAATGGAGTTGTTCTCCCACAAGAACCACTCGGCTGATCCTTCTTCAATATGCCCTTCACCAACATGCAGTGTTTCCTTGATTGAATTAGCTCTCACACCAATATTTGCGTCTAGAGCCTTTGCATTGAGGGCTATCTGAAAACGGCTGTGGCGCTGAAGTTGCCTGTGAATGTGGAGTTGGTGGCATGTGAAACCCGCATGTGGAGCATTCGTTTGTGTGGGATGCTCTACCAGGTTCATTTCAGTCCTAGCCATACAAAGGGCACTAAGCATAGAGTGTGAAAACTGAGTTTCCTTGAGAGCTGCTTGGAAGCCTGATGGTATGTGAAGTTAGTGAGCCAAATGGAGTTGTTCTCCCACAAGAACCACTCGGCTGATCCTTCTTCAATATGCCCTTCACCAACATGCAGTGTTTCCTTGATTGAATTAGCTCTCACACCAATATTTGCGTCTAGAGCCTTTGCATTGAGGGCTATCTGAAAACGGCTGTGGCGCTGAAGTTGCCTGTGAATGTGGAGTTGGTGGCATGTGAAACCCGCATGTGGAGCATTCGTTTGTGTGGGATGCTCTACCAGGTTCATTTCACTCCTAGCCACACAAACGGCACTAAGCATAGAGCGTGAAAACTGAGTTTCCTTGAGAGCTGCTTGGAAGCCTGATGGTGTGTGAAGTTAGTGAGCCAAATGGAGTTGTTCTCCCACAAGAACCACTCGGCTGATCCTTCTTCAATATGCCCTTCACCAACATGCAGTATTTCCTTGATTGAATTAGCTCTCACACCAATATTTGCGTCTAGAGCCTTTGCATTGAGGGCTATCTGAAAACGGCTGTGGCGCTGAAGTTGCCTGTGAATGTGGAGTTGGTGGCATGTGAAACCCGCATGTGCAGCATTCTTTGTGTGGGATGCTCTACCAGGTTCATTCCTAGATAATGCACTCAAAGGGCACTAAGCATAGAGTGTGAAAACTGAGTTTCCTTGAGAGCTGCTTGGAAGCCTGATGGTATGTGAAGTTAGTGAGCCAAATGGAGTTGTTCTCCCACAAGAACCACTCGGCTGATCCTTCTTCAATATGCCCTTCACCAACATGCAGTGTTTCCTTGATTGAATTAGCTCTCACACCAATATTTGCGTCTAGAGCCTTTGCATTGAGGGCTATCTGAAAACGGCTGTGGCGCTGAAGTTGCCTGTGAATGTGGAGTTGGTGGCATGTGAAACCCGCATGTGGAGCATTCGTTTGTGTGGGATGCTCTACCAGGTTCATTTCACTCCTAGCCACACAAACGGCACTAAGCATAGAGCGTGAAAACTGAGTTTCCTTGAGAGCTGCTTGGAAGCCTGATGGTGTGTGAAGTTAGTGAGCCAAATGGAGTTGTTCTCCCACAAGAACCACTCGGCTGATCCTTCTTCAATATGCCCTTCACCAACATGCAGTATTTCCTTGATTGAATTAGCTCTCACACCAATATTTGCGTCTAGAGCCTTTGCATTGAGGGCTATCTGAAAACGGCTGTGGCGCTGAAGTTGCCTGTGAATGTGGAGTTGGTGGCATGTGAAACCCGCATGTGGAGCATTCGTTTGTGTGGGATGCTCTACCAGGTTCATTCCTAGATAATGCACTCAAAGGGCACTAAGCATAGAGTGTGAAACCTGAGTTTCCTTGAGAGCTGCTTGGAAGCCTGATGGTGTGTGAAGTTAGTGAGCCAAATGGAGTTGTTCTCCCACAAGAACCACTCGGCTGATCCTTCTTCAATATGCCCTTCACCAACATGCAGTGTTTCCTTGATTGAATTAGCTCTCACACCAATATTTGCGTCTAGAGCCTTTGCATTGAGGGCTATCTGAAAACGGCTGTGGCGCTGAAGTTGCCTGTGAATGTGGAGTTGGTGGCATGTGAAACCCGCATGTGGAGCATTCGTTTGTGTGGGATGCTCTACCAGGTTCATTTCACTCCTAGCCACACAAACGGCACTAAGCATAGAGCGTGAAAACTGAGTTTCCTTGAGAGCTGCTTGGAAGCCTGATGGTGTGTGAAGTTAGTGAGCCAAATGGAGTTGTTCTCCCACAAGAACCACTCGGCTGATCCTTCTTCAATGTGCCCTTCACCAACATGCAGTATTTCCTTGATTGAATTAGCTCTCACACCAATATTTGCGTCTAGAGCCTTTGCATTGAGGGCTATCTGAAAACGGCTGTGGCGCTGAAGTTGCCTGTGAATGTGGAGTTGGTGGCATGTGAAACCCGCATGTGGAGCATTCGTTTGTGTGCGATGCTCTACCAGGTTCATTCCTAGATAATTCACTCAAAGGGCACTAAGCATAGAGTGTGAAAACTGAGTTTCCTTGAGAGCTGCTTGGAAGCCTGATGGTGTGTGAAGTTAGTGAGCCAAATGGAGTTGTTCTCCCACAAGAACCACTCGGCTGATCCTTCTTCAATATGCCCTTCACCAACATGCAGTGTTTCCTTGATTGAATTAGCTCTCACACCAATATTTGCGTCTAGAGCCTTTGCATTGAGGGCTATCTGAAAACGGCTGTGGCGCTGACGTTGCCTGTGAATGTGGAGTTGGTGGCATGTGAAATCCGCATGTGGAGCATTCGTTTGTGTGGGATGCTGACCAAGCTTCATTTCAGTCCTAGGCACATTAAGAGCACTAAGCATAGAGTGTGAAAACTGAGTTTCCTTGAGAGCTGCTTGGAAGCCTGATGGTGTGTGAAGTTAGTGAGCCAAATGGAGTTGTTCTCCCACAAGAACCACTCGGCTGATCCTTCTTCAATATGCCCTTCACCAACATGCAGTGTTTCCTTGATTGAATTAGCTCTCACACCAATATTTGCGTCTAGAGCCTTTGCATTGAGGGCTATCTGAAAACGGCTGTGGCGCTGAAGTTGCCTGTGAATGTGGAGTTGGTGGCATGTGAAACCCGCATGTGGAGCATTCGTTTGTGTGGGATGCTCTACCAGGTTCATTTCAGTCCTAGCCATACAAAGGGCACTAAGCATAGAGTGTGAAAACTGAGTTTCCTTGAGAGCTGCTTGGAAGCCTGATGGTATGTGAAGTTAGTGAGCCAAATGGAGTTGTTCTCCCACAAGAACCACTCGGCTGATCCTTCTTCAATATGCCCTTCACCAACATGCAGTGTTTCCTTGATTGAATTAGCTCTCACACCAATATTTGCGTCTAGAGCCTTTGCATTGAGGGCTATCTGA
Organism: Ochotona princeps; assembly: GCF_030435755.1. Taxonomy (NCBI): domain Eukaryota; kingdom Metazoa; phylum Chordata; class Mammalia; order Lagomorpha; family Ochotonidae; genus Ochotona; species Ochotona princeps. The sequence continues at coordinate 36,594 of NW_026701431.1, read as the reverse complement.
AAACGGCTGTGGCGCTGAAGTTGCCTGTGAATGTGGAGTTGGTGGCATGTGAAACCCGCATGTGGAGCATTCGTTTGTGTGGGATGCTCTACCAGGTTCATTTCACTCCTAGCCACACAAACGGCACTAAGCATAGAGCGTGAAAACTGAGTTTCCTTGAGAGCTGCTTGGAAGCCTGATGGTGTGTGAAGTTAGTGAGCCAAATGGAGTTGTTCTCCCACAAGAACCACTCGGCTGATCCTTCTTCAATATGCCCTTCACCAACATGCAGTGTTTCCTTGATTGAATTAGCTCTCACACCAATATTTGCGTCTAGAGCCTTTGCATTGAGGGCTATCTGAAAACGGCTGTGGCGCTGAAGTTGCCTGTGAATGTGGAGTTGGTGGCATGTGAAACCCGCATGTGGAGCATTCGTTTGTGTGGGATGCTCTACCAGGTTCATTCCTAGATAATGCACTCAAAGGGCACTAAGCATAGAGTGTGAAACCTGAGTTTCCTTGAGAGCTGCTTGGAAGCCTGATGGTGTGTGAAGTTAGTGAGCCAAATGGAGTTGTTCTCCCACAAGAACCACTCGGCTGATCCTTCTTCAATATGCCCTTCACCAACATGCAGTGTTTCCTTGATTGAATTAGCTCTCACACCAATATTTGCGTCTAGAGCCTTTGCATTGAGGGCTATCTGAAAACGGCTGTGGCGCTGAAGTTGCCTGTGAATGTGGAGTTGGTGGCATGTGAAACCCGCATGTGGAGCATTCGTTTGTGTGGGATGCTCTACCAGGTTCATTTCCGTCCTAGCCATACAAAGGGCACTAAGCATAGAGTGTGAAAACTGAGTTTCCTTGAGAGCTGCTTGGAAGCCTGATGGTGTGTGAAGTTAGTGAGCCAAATGGAGTTGTTCTCCCACAAGAACCACTCGGCTGATCCTTCTTCAATATGCCCTTCACCAACATGCAGTGTTTCCTTGATTGAATTAGCTCTCACACCAATATTTGCGTCTAGAGCCTTTGCATTGAGGGCTATCTGAAAACGACTGTGGCGCTGAAGTTGCCTGAGAATGTGGAGTTGGTGGCATGTGAAACCCGCATGTGGAGCATTCGTTTGTGTGGGATGCTCTACCAGGTTCATTCCTAGATAATTCACTCAAAGGGCAGTAAGCATAGAGTGTGAAAACTGAGTTTCCTTGAGAGCTGCTTGGAAGCCTGATGGTGTGTGAAGTTAGTGAGCCAAATGGAGTTGTTCTCCCACAAGAACCACTCGGCTGATCCTTCTTCAATATGCCCTTCACCAACATGCAGTGTTTCCTTGATTGAATTAGCTCTCACACCAATATTTGCGTCTAGAGCCTTTGCATTGAGGGCTATCTGAAAACGGCTGTGGCGCTGACGTTGCCTGTGAATGTGGAGTTGGTGGCATGTGAAATCCGCATGTGGAGCATTCGTTTGTGTGGGATGCTGACCAAGCTTCATTTCAGTCCTAGGCACACTAAGAGCACTAAGCATAGAGTGTGAAAACTGAGTTTCCTTGAGAGCTGCTTGGAAGCCTGATGGTGTGTGAAGTTAGTGAGCCAAATGGAGTTGTTCTCCCACAAGAACCACTCGGCTGATCCTTCTTCAATATGCCCTTCACCAACATGCAGTGTTTCCTTGATTGAATTAGCTCTCACACCAATATTTGCGTCTAGAGCCTTTGCATTGAGGGCTATCTGAAAACGGCTGTGGCGCTGAAGTTGCCTGTGAATGTGGAGTTGGTGGCATGTGAAACCCGCATGTGGAGCATTCGTTTGTGTGGGATGCTCTACCAGGTTCATTTCAGTCCTAGCCATACAAAGGGCACTAAGCATAGAGTGTGAAAACTGAGTTTCCTTGAGAGCTGCTTGGAAGCCTGATGGTGTGTGAAGTTAGTGAGCCAAATGGAGTTGTTCTCCCACAAGAACCACTCGGCTGATCCTTCTTCAATATGCCCTTCACCAACATGCAGTGTTTCCTTGATTGAATTAGCTCTCACACCAATATTTGCGTCTAGAGCCTTTGCATTGAGGGCTATCTGAAAACGACTGTGGCGCTGAAGTTGCCTGAGAATGTGGAGTTGGTGGCATGTGAAACCCGCATGTGGAGCATTCGTTTGTGTGCGATGCTCTACCAGGTTCATTCCTAGATAATTCACTCAAAGGGCAGTAAGCATAGAGTGTGAAAACTGAGTTTCCTTGAGAGCTGCTTGGAAGCCTGATGGTGTGTGAAGTTAGTGAGCCAAATGGAGTTGTTCTCCCACAAGAACCACTCGGCTGATCCTTCTTCAATATGCCCTTCACCAACATGCAGTGTTTCCTTGATTGAATTAGCTCTCACACCAATATTTGCGTCTAGAGCCTTTGCATTGAGGGCTATCTGAAAACGGCTGTGGCGCTGACGTTGCCTGTGAATGTGGAGTTGGTGGCATGTGAAATCCGCATGTGGAGCATTCGTTTGTGTGGGATGCTGACCAAGCTTCATTTCAGTCCTAGGCACACTAAGAGCACTAAGCATAGAGTGTGAAAACTGAGTTTCCTTGAGAGCTGCTTGGAAGCCTGATGGTATGTGAAGTTAGTGAGCCAAATGGAGTTGTTCTCCCACAAGAACCACTCGGCTGATCCTTCTTCAATATGCCCTTCACCAACATGCAGTGTTTCCTTGATTGAATTAGCTCTCACACCAATATTTGCGTCTAGAGCCTTTGCATTGAGGGCTATCTGAAAACGGCTGTGGCGCTGAAGTTGCCTGTGAATGTGGAGTTGGTGGCATGTGAAACCCGCATGTGGAGCATTCGTTTGTGTGGGATGCTCTACCAGGTTCATTTCACTCCTAGCCATACAAAGAGCACTAAGCATAGACTGTGAAAACTGAGTTTCCTTGAGAGCTGCTTGGAAGCCTGATGGTGTGTGAAGTTAGTGAGCCAAATGGAGTTGTTCTCCCACAAGAACCACTCGGCTGATCCTTCTTCAATATGCCCTTCACCAACATGCAGTATTTCCTTGATTGAATTAGCTCTCACACCAATATTTGCGTCTAGAGCCTTTGCATTGAGGGCTATCTGAAAACGGCTGTGGCGCTGAAGTTGCCTGTGAATGTGGAGTTGGTGGCATGTGAAACCCGCATGTGGAGCATTCGTTTGTGTGGGATGCTCTACCAGGTTCATTCCTAGATAATGCACTCAAAGGGCACTAAGCATAGAGTGTGAAACCTGAGTTTCCTTGAGAGCTGCTTGGAAGCCTGATGGTGTGTGAAGTTAGTGAGCCAAATGGAGTTGTTCTCCCACAAGAACCACTCGGCTGATCCTTCTTCAATATGCCCTTCACCAACATGCAGTGTTTCCTTGATTGAATTAGCTCTCACACCAATATTTGCGTCTAGAGCCTTTGCATTGAGGGCTATCTGAAAACGGCTGTGGCGCTGAAGTTGCCTGTGAATGTGGAGTTGGTGGCATGTGAAACCCGCATGTGGAGCATTCGTTTGTGTGGGATGCTCTACCAGGTTCATTCCTAGATAATTCACTCAAAGGGCACTAAGCATAGAGTGTGAAACCTGAGTTTCCTTGAGAGCTGCTTGGAAGCCTGATGGTGTGTGAAGTTAGTGAGCCAAATGGAGTTGTTCTCCCACAAGAACCACTCGGCTGATCCTTCTTCAATATGCCCTTCACCAACATGCAGTGTTTCCTTGATTGAATTAGCTCTCACACCAATATTTGCGTCTAGAGCCTTTGCATTGAGGGCTATCTGAAAACGGCTGTGGCGCTGAAGTTGCCTGTGAATGTGGAGTTGGTGGCATGTGAAACCCGCATGTGGAGCATTCGTTTGTGTGGGATGCTCTACCAGGTTCATTTCCGTCCTAGCCATACAAAGGGCACTAAGCATAGAGTGTGAAAACTGAGTTTCCTTGAGAGCTGCTTGGAAGCCTGATGGTGTGTGAAGTTAGTGAGCCAAATGGAGTTGTTCTCCCACAAGAACCACTCGGCTGATCCTTTTTCAATATGCCCTTCACCAACATGCAGTGTTTCCTTGATTGAATTAGCTCTCACACCAATATTTGCGTCTAGAGCCTTTGCATTGAGGGCTATCTGAAAACGACTGTGGCGCTGAAGTTGCCTGAGAATGTGGAGTTGGTGGCATGTGAAACCCGCATGTGGAGCATTCGTTTGTGTGCGATGCTCTACCAGGTTCATTCCTAGATAATTCACTCAAAGGGCACTAAGCATAGAGTGTGAAAACTGAGTTTCCTTGAGAGCTGCTTGGAAGCCTGATGGTGTGTGAAGTTAGTGAGCCAAATGGAGTTGTTCTCCCACAAGAACCACTCGGCTGATCCTTCTTCAATATGCCCTTCACCAACATGCAGTGTTTCCTTGATTGAATTAGCTCTCACACCAATATTTGCGTCTAGAGCCTTTGCATTGAGGGCTATCTGAAAACGGCTGTGGCGCTGACGTTGCCTGTGAATGTGGAGTTGGTGGCATGTGAAATCCGCATGTGGAGCATTCGTTTGTGTGGGATGCTGACCAAGCTTCATTTCAGTCCTAGGCACATTAAGAGCACTAAGCATAGAGTGTGAAAACTGAGTTTCCTTGAGAGCTGCTTGGAAGCCTGATGGTGTGTGAAGTTAGTGAGCCAAATGGAGTTGTTCTCCCACAAGAACCACTCGGCTGATCCTTCTTCAATATGCCCTTCACCAACATGCAGTGTTTCCTTGATTGAATTAGCTCTCACACCAATATTTGCGTCTAGAGCCTTTGCATTGAGGGCTATCTGAAAACGGCTGTGGCGCTGAAGTTGCCTGTGAATGTGGAGTTGGTGGCATGTGAAACCCGCATGTGGAGCATTCGTTTGTGTGGGATGCTCTACCAGGTTCATTTCAGTCCTAGCCATACAAAGGGCACTAAGCATAGAGTGTGAAAACTGAGTTTCCTTGAGAGCTGCTTGGAAGCCTGATGGTATGTGAAGTTAGTGAGCCAAATGGAGTTGTTCTCCCACAAGAACCACTCGGCTGATCCTTCTTCAATATGCCCTTCACCAACATGCAGTGTTTCCTTGATTGAATTAGCTCTCACACCAATATTTGCGTCTAGAGCCTTTGCATTGAGGGCTATCTGAAAACGGCTGTGGCGCTGAAGTTGCCTGTGAATGTGGAGTTGGTGGCATGTGAAACCCGCATGTGGAGCATTCGTTTGTGTGGGATGCTCTACCAGGTTCATTTCACTCCTAGCCACACAAACGGCACTAAGCATAGAGTGTGAAACCTGAGTTTCCTTGAGAGCTGCTTGGAAGCCTGATGGTGTGTGAAGTTAGTGAGCCAAATGGAGTTGTTCTCCCACAAGAACCACTCGGCTGATCCTTCTTCAATATGCCCTTCACCAACATGCAGTGTTTCCTTGATTGAATTAGCTCTCACACCAATATTTGCGTCTAGAGCCTTTGCATTGAGGGCTATCTGAAAACGGCTGTGGCGCTGAAGTTGCCTGTGAATGTGGAGTTGGTGGCATGTGAAACCCGCATGTGGAGCATTCGTTTGTGTGGGATGCTCTACCAGGTTCATTTCCGTCCTAGCCATACAAAGGGCACTAAGCATAGAGTGTGAAAACTGAGTTTCCTTGAGAGCTGCTTGGAAGCCTGATGGTGTGTGAAGTTAGTGAGCCAAATGGAGTTGTTCTCCCACAAGAACCACTCGGCTGATCCTTCTTCAATATGCCCTTCACCAACATGCAGTGTTTCCTTGATTGAATTAGCTCTCACACCAATATTTGCGTCTAGAGCCTTTGCATTGAGGGCTATCTGAAAACAGCTGTGGCGCTGAAGTTGCCTGTGAATGTGGAGTTGGTGGCATGTGAAACCCGCATGTGGAGCATTCGTTTGTGTGGGATGCTCTACCAGGTTCATTTCAGTCCTAGCCATACAAAGGGCACTAAGCATAGAGTGTGAAAACTGAGTTTCCTTGAGAGCTGCTTGGAAGCCTGATGGTGTGTGAAGTTAGTGAGCCAAATGGAGTTGTTCTCCCACAAGAACCACTCGGCTGATCCTTCTTCAATATGCCCTTCACCAACATGCAGTGTTTCCTTGATTGAATTAGCTCTCACACCAATATTTGCGTCTAGAGCCTTTGCATTGAGGGCTATCTGAAAACGGCTGTGGCGCTGAAGTTGCCTGTGAATGTGGAGTTGGTGGCATGTGAAACCCGCATGTGGAGCATTCGTTTGTGTGGGATGCTCTACCAGGTTCATTTCAGTCCTAGCCATACAAAGGGCACTAAGCATAGAGTGTGAAAACTGAGTTTCCTTGAGAGCTGCTTGGAAGCCTGATGGTGTGTGAAGTTAGTGAGCCAAATGGAGTTGTTCTCCCACAAGAACCACTCGGCTGATCCTTCTTCAATATGCCCTTCACCAACATGCAGTGTTTCCTTGATTGAATTAGCTCTCACACCAATATTTGCGTCTAGAGCCTTTGCATTGAGGGCTATCTGAAAACGGCTGTGGCGCTGAAGTTGCCTGTGAATGTGGAGTTGGTGGCATGTGAAACCCGCATGTGGAGCATTCGTTTGTGTGGGATGCTCTACCAGGTTCATTCCTAGATAATGCACTCAAAGGGCACTAAGCATAGAGTGTGAAAACTGAGTTTCCTTGAGAGCTGCTTGGAAGCCTGATGGTGTGTGAAGTTAGTGAGCCAAATGGAGTTGTTCTCCCACAAGAACCACTCGGCTGATCCTTCTTCAATATGCCCTTCACCAACATGCAGTGTTTCCTTGATTGAATTAGCTCTCACACCAATATTTGCGTCTAGAGCCTTTGCATTGAGGGCTATCTGAAAACGGCTGTGGCGCTGAAGTTGCCTGTGAATGTGGAGTTGGTGGCATGTGAAACCCGCATTTGGAGCATTCGTTTGTGTGGGATGCTCTACCAGGTTCATTCCTAGATAATGCACTCAAAGGGCACTAAGCATAGAGTGTGAAAACTGAGTTTCCTTGAGAGCTGCTTGGAAGCCTGATGGTGTGTGAAGTTAGTGAGCCAAATGGAGTTGTTATCCCACAAGAACCACTCAGCTGATCCTTCTTCAATATGCCCTTCACCAACATGCAGTGTTTCCTTGATTGAATTAGCTCTCACACCAATATTTGCGTCTAGAGCCTTTGCATTGAGGGCTATCTGAAAACGGCTGTAGCGCTGAAGTTGCCTGTGAATGTGGAGTTGGTGGCATGTGAAACCCGCATGTGGAGCATTCGTTTGTGTGGGATGCTCTACCAGGTTCATTTCAGTCTTAGCCATAGAAAGGGCACTAAGCATAGAGTGTGAAAACTGAGTTTCCTTGAGAGCTGCTTGGAAGCCTGATGGTGTGTGAAGTTAGTGAGCCAAATGGAGTTGTTCTCCCACAAGAACCACTCGGCTGATCCTTCTTCAATATGCCCTTCACCAACATGCAGTATTTCCTTGATTGAATTAGCTCTCACACCAATATTTGCGTCTAGAGCCTTTGCATTGAGGGCTATCTGAAAACGGCTGTGGCGCTGAAGTTGCCTGTGAATGTGGAGTTGGTGGCATGTGAAACCCGCATGTGGAGCATTCGTTTGTGTGGGATGCTCTACCAGGTTCATTCCTAGATAATGCACTCAAAGGGCACTAAGCATAGAGTGTGAAACCTGAGTTTCCTTGAGAGCTGCTTGGAAGCCTGATGGTGTGTGAAGTTAGTGAGCCAAATGGAGTTGTTCTCCCACAAGAACCACTCGGCTGATCCTTCTTCAATATGCCCTTCACCAACATGCAGTGTTTCCTTGATTGAATTAGCTCTCACACCAATATTTGCGTCTAGAGCCTTTGCATTGAGGGCTATCTGAAAACGGCTGTGGCGCTGAAGTTGCCTGTGAATGTGGAGTTGGTGGCATGTGAAACCCGCATGTGGAGCATTCGTTTGTGTGGGATGCTCTACCAGGTTCATTTCAGTCCTAGCCATACAAAGGGCACTAAGCATAGAGCGTGAAAACTGAGTTTCCTTGAGAGCTGCTTGGAAGCCTGATGGTGTGTGAAGTTAGTGAGCCAAATGGAGTTGTTCTCCCACAAGAACCACTCTTCTGATCCTTCTTCAATATGCCCTTCACCAACATGCAGTGTTTCCTTGATTGAATTAGCTCTCACACCAATATTTGCGTCTAGAGCCTTTGCATTGAGGGCTATCTGAAAACGGCTGTGGCGCTGAAGTTGCCTGTGAATATGGAGTTGGTGGCATGTGAAACCCGCATGTGGAGCATTCGTTTGTGTGGAATGCTCCACCAGGTTCATTCCTAGATAATGCACTCAAAGGGCACTAAGCATAGAGTGTGAAGACTGAGTTTCCTTGAGAGCTGCTTGGAAGCCTGATGGTGTGTGAAGTTAGTGAGCCAAATGGAGTTGTTCTCCCACAAGAACCACTCGGCTGATCCTTCTTCAATATGCCCTTCACCAACATGCAGTGTTTCCTTGATTGAATTAGCTCTCACACCAATATTTGCGTCTAGAGCCTTTGCATTGAGGGCTATCTGAAAACGGCTGTGGCGCTGACGTTGCCTGTGAATGTGGAGTTGGTGGCATGTGAAACCCGCATGTGGAGCATTCGTTTGTGTGGGATGCTCTACCAGGTTCATTTCAGTCCTAGCCATACAAAGGGCACTAAGCATAGAGTGTGAAAACTGAGTTTCCTTGAGAGCTGCTTGGAAGCCTGATGGTGTGTGAAGTTAGTGAGCCAAATGGAGTTGTTCTCCCACAAGAACCACTCGGCTGATCCTTCTTCAATATGCCCTTCACCAACATGCAGTATTTCCTTGATTGAATTAGCTCTCACACCAATATTTGCGTCTAGAGCCTTTGCATTGAGGGCATCTGAAAACGGCTGTGGCGCTGAAGTTGCCTGTGAATGTGGAGTTGGTGGCATGTGAAACCCGCATGTGGAGCATTCGTTTGTGTGGAATGCTCCACCAGGTTCATTCCTAGATAATGCACTCAAAGGGCACTAAGCATAGAGTGTGAAGACTGAGTTTCCTTGAGAGCTGCTTGGAAGCCTGATGGTGTGTGAAGTTAGTGAGCCAAATGGAGTTGTTCTCCCACAAGAACCACTCGGCTGATCCTTCTTCAATATGCCCTTCACCAACATGCAGTGTTTCCTTGATTGAATTAGCTCTCACACCAATATTTGCGTCTAGAGCCTTTGCATTGAGGGCTATCTGAAAACGGCTGTGGCGCTGAAGTTGCCTGTGAATGTGGAGTTGGTGGCATGTGAAACCCGCATGTGGAGCATTCGTTTGTGTGGGATGCTCTACCAGGTTCATTTCAGTCCTAGCCATACAAAGGGCACTAAGCATAGAGTGTGAAAACTGAGTTTCCTTGAGAGCTGCTTGGAAGCCTGATGGTGTGTGAAGTTAGTGAGCCAAATGGAGTTGTTCTCCCACAAGAACCACTCGGCTGATCCTTCTTCAATATGCCCTTCACCAACATGCAGTGTTTCCTTGATTGAATTAGCTCTCACACCAATATTTGCGTCTAGAGCCTTTGCATTGAGGGCTATCTGAAAACGGCTGTGGCGCTGAAGTTGCCTGTGAATGTGGAGTTGGTGGCATGTGAAACCCGCATGTGGAGCATTCGTTTGTGTGGGATGCTCTACCAGGTTCATTCCTAGATAATGCACTCAAAGGGCACTAAGCATAGAGTGTGAAAACTGAGTTTCCTTGAGAGCTGCTTGGAAGCCTGATGGTGTGTGAAGTTAGTGAGCCAAATGGAGTTGTTCTCCCACAAGAACCACTCGGCTGATCCTTCTTCAATATGCCCTTCACCAACATGCAGTGTTTCCTTGATTGAATTAGCTCTCACACCAATATTTGCGTCTAGAGCCTTTGCATTGAGGGCTATCTGAAAACGGCTGTGGCGCTGAAGTTGCCTGTGAATGTGGAGTTGGTGGCATGTGAAACCCGCATTTGGAGCATTCGTTTGTGTGGGATGCTCTACCAGGTTCATTCCTAGATAATGCACTCAAAGGGCACTAAGCATAGAGTGTGAAAACTGAGTTTCCTTGAGAGCTGCTTGGAAGCCTGATGGTGTGTGAAGTTAGTGAGCCAAATGGAGTTGTTCTCCCACAAGAACCACTCAGCTGATCCTTCTTCAATATGCCCTTCACCAACATGCAGTGTTTCCTTGATTGAATTAGCTCTCACACCAATATTTGCGTCTAGAGCCTTTGCATTGAGGGCTATCTGAAAACGGCTGTAGCGCTGAAGTTGCCTGTGAATGTGGAGTTGGTGGCATGTGAAACCCGCATGTGGAGCATTCGTTTGTGTGGGATGCTCTACCAGGTTCATTTCAGTCTTAGCCATAGAAAGGGCACTAAGCATAGAGTGTGAAAACTGAGTTTCCTTGAGAGCTGCTTGGAAGCCTGATGGTGTGTGAAGTTAGTGAGCCAAATGGAGTTGTTCTCCCACAAGAACCACTCGGCTGATCCTTCTTCAATATGCCCTTCACCAACATGCAGTATTTCCTTGATTGAATTAGCTCTCACACCAATATTTGCGTCTAGAGCCTTTGCATTGAGGGCTATCTGAAAACGGCTGTGGCGCTGAAGTTGCCTGTGAATGTGGAGTTGGTGGCATGTGAAACCCGCATGTGGAGCATTCGTTTGTGTGGGATGCTCTACCAGGTTCATTCCTAGATAATGCACTCAAAGGGCACTAAGCATAGATTGTGAAACCTGAGTTTCCTTGAGAGCTGCTTGGAAGCCTGATGGTGTGTGAAGTTAGTGAGCCAAATGGAGTTGTTCTCCCACAAGAACCACTCGGCTGATCCTTCTTCAATATGCCCTTCACCAACATGCAGTGTTTCCTTGATTGAATTAGCTCTCACACCAATATTTGCGTCTAGAGCCTTTGCATTGAGGGCTATCTGAAAACGGCTGTGGCGCTGAAGTTGCCTGTGAATGTGGAGTTGGTGGCATGTGAAACCCGCATTTGGAGCATTCGTTTGTGTGGGATGCTCTACCAGGTTCATTCCTAGATAATGCACTCAAAGGGCACTAAGCATAGAGTGTGAAAACTGAGTTTCCTTGAGAGCTGCTTGGAAGCCTGATGGTGTGTGAAGTTAGTGAGCCAAATGGAGTTGTTCTCCCACAAGAACCACTCGGCTGATCCTTCTTCAATATGCCCTTCACCAACATGCAGTGTTTCCTTGATTGAATTAGCTCTCACACCAATATTTGCGTCTAGAGCCTTTGCATTGAGGGCTATCTGAAAACGGCTGTGGCGCTGAAGTTGCCTGTGAATGTGGAGTTGGTGGCATGTGAAACCCGCATGTGGAGCATTCGTTTGTGTGGGATGCTCTACCAGGTTCATTTCAGTCCTAGCCATACAAAGGGCACTAAGCATAGAGTGTGAAAACTGAGTTTCCTTGAGAGCTGCTTGGAAGCCTGATGGTGTGTGAAGTTAGTGAGCCAAAAGGAGTTGTTCTCCCACAAGAACCACTCGGCTGATCCTTCTTCAATATGCCCTTCACCAACATGCAGTGTTTCCTTGATTGAATTAGCTCTCACACCAATATTTGCGTCTAGAGCCTTTGCATTGAGGGCTATCTGAAAACGGCTGTGGCGCTGACGTTGCCTGTGAATGTGGAGTTGGTGGCATGTGAAATCCGCATGTGGAGCATTCGTTTGTGTGGGATGCTGACCAAGCTTCATTTCAGTCCTAGGCACACTAAGAGCACTAAGCATAGAGTGTGAAAACTGAGTTTCCTTGAGAGCTGCTTGGAAGCCTGATGGTGTGTGAAGTTAGTGAGCCAAATGGAGTTGTTCTCCCACAAGAACCACTCGGCTGATCCTTCTTCAATATGCCCTTCACCAACATGCAGTGTTTCCTTGATTGAATTAGCTCTCACACCAATATTTGCGTCTAGAGCCTTTGCATTGAGGGCTATCTGAAAACGGCTGTGGCGCTGAAGTTGCCTGTGAATGTGGAGTTGGTGGCATGTGAAACCCGCATGTGGAGCATTCGTTTGTGTGGGATGCTCTACCAGGTTCATTTCAGTCCTAGCCATACAAAGGGCACTAAGCATAGAGTGTGAAAACTGAGTTTCCTTGAGAGCTGCTTGGAAGCCTGATGGTGTGTGAAGTTAGTGAGCCAAATGGAGTTGTTCTCCCACAAGAACCACTCGGCTGATCCTTCTTCAATATGCCCTTCACCAACATGCAGTGTTTCCTTGATTGAATTAGCTCTCACACCAATATTTGCGTCTAGAGCCTTTGCATTGAGGGCTATCTGAAAACGACTGTGGCGCTGAAGTTGCCTGAGAATGTGGAGTTGGTGGCATGTGAAACCCGCATGTGGAGCATTCGTTTGTGTGCGATGCTCTACCAGGTTCATTCCTAGATAATTCACTCAAAGGGCAGTAAGCATAGAGTGTGAAAACTGAGTTTCCTTGAGAGCTGCTTGGAAGCCTGATGGTGTGTGAAGTTAGTGAGCCAAATGGAGTTGTTCTCCCACAAGAACCACTCGGCTGATCCTTCTTCAATATGCCCTTCACCAACATGCAGTGTTTCCTTGATTCAATTAGCTCTCACACCAATATTTGCGTCTAGAGCCTTTGCATTGAGGGCTATCTGAAAACGGCTGTGGCGCTGACGTTGCCTGTGAATGTGGAGTTGGTGGCATGTGAAACCCGCATTTGGAGCATTCGTTTGTGTGGGATGCTGACCAAGCTTCATTTCAGTCCTAGGCACACTAAGAGCACTAAGCATAGAGTGTGAAAACTGAGTTTCCTTGAGAGCTGCTTGGAAGCCTGATGGTGTGTGAAGTTAGTGAGCCAAATGGAGTTGTTCTCCCACAAGAACCACTCGGCTGATCCTTCTTCAATATGCCCTTCACCAACATGCAGTGTTTCCTTGATTGAATTAGCTCTCACACCAATATTTGCGTCTAGAGCCTTTGCATTGAGGGCTATCTGAAAACGGCTGTGGCGCTGAAGTTGCCTGTGAATGTGGAGTTGGTGGCATGTGAAACCCGCATGTGGAGCATTCGTTTGTGTGGGATGCTCTACCAGGTTCATTTCAGTCCTAGCCATACAAAGGGCACTAAGCATAGAGTGTGAAAACTGAGTTTCCTTGAGAGCTGCTTGGAAGCCTGATGGTGTGTGAAGTTAGTGAGCCAAATGGAGTTGTTCTCCCACAAGAACCACTCGGCTGATCCTTCTTCAATATGCCCTTCACCAACATGCAGTGTTTTATTGATTGAATTAGCTCTCACACCAATATTTGCGTCTAGAGCCTTTGCATTGAGGGCTATCTGAAAACAACTGTGGCGCTGAAGTTGCCTGAGAATGTGGAGTTGGTGGCATGTGAAACCCGCATGTGGAGCATTCGTTTGTGTGCGATGCTCTACCAGGTTCATTCCTAGATAATTCACTCAAAGGGCAGTAAGCATAGAGTGTGAAAACTGAGTTTCCTTGAGAGCTGCTTGGAAGCCTGATGGTGTGTGAAGTTAGTGAGCCAAATGGAGTTGTTCTCCCACAAGAACCACTCGGCTGATCCTTCTTCAATATGCCCTTCACCAACATGCAGTGTTTCCTTGATTGAATTAGCTCTCACACCAATATTTGCGTCTAGAGCCTTTGCATTGAGGGCTATCTGAAAACGGCTGTGGCGCTGACGTTGCCTGTGAATGTGGAGTTGGTGGCATGTGAAATCCGCATGTGGAGCATTCGTTTGTGTGGGACGCTGACCAAGCTTCATTTCAGTCCTAGGCACACTAAGAGCACTAAGCATAGAGTGTGAAAACTGAGTTTCCTTGAGAGCTGCTTGGAAGCCTGATGGTGTGTGAAGTTAGTGAGCCAAATGGAGTTGTTCTCCCACAAGAACCACTCGGCTGATCCTTCTTCAATATGCCCTTCACCAACATGCAGTGTTTTCTTGATTGAATTAGCTCTCACACCAATATTTGCGTCTAGAGCCTTTGCATTGAGGGCTATCTGAAAACGACTGTGGCGCTGAAGTTGCCTGAGAATGTGGAGTTGGTGGCATGTGAAACCCGCATGTGGAGCATTCGTTTGTGTGCGATGCTCTACCAGGTTCATTCCTAGATAATTCACTCAAAGGGCAGTAAGCATAGAGTGTGAAAACTGAGTTTCCTTGAGAGCTGCTTGGAAGCCTGATGGTGTGTGAAGTTAGTGAGCCAAATGGAGTTGTTCTCCCACAAGAACCACTCGGCTGATCCTTCTTCAATATGCCCTTCACCAACATGCAGTGTTTCCTTGATTGAATTAGCTCTCACACCAATATTTGCGTCTAGAGCCTTTGCATTGAGGGCTATCTGAAAACGGCTGTGGCGCTGACGTTGCCTGTGAATGTGGAGTTGGTGGCATGTGAAATCCGCATGTGGAGCATTCGTTTGTGTGGGATGCTGACCAAGCTTCATTTCAGTCCTAGGCACACTAAGAGCACTAAGCATAGAGTGTGAAAACTGAGTTTCCTTGAGAGCTGCTTGGAAGCCTGATGGTGTGTGAAGTTAGTGAGCCAAATGGAGTTGTTCTCCCACAAGAACCACTCGGCTGATCCTTCTTCAATATGCCCTTCACCAACATGTAGTGTTTCCTTGATTGAATTAGCTCTCACACCAATATTTGCGTCTAGAGCCTTTGCATTGAGGGCTATATGAAAACGGCTGTGGCGCTGAAGTTGCCTGTGAATGTGGAGTTGGTGGCATGTGAAACCCGCATGTGGAGCATTCGTTTGTGTGGGATGCTCTACCAGGTTCATTCCTAGATAATGCACTCAAAGGGCACTAAGCATAGAGTGTGAAAACTGAGTTTCCTTGAGAGCTGCTTGGAAGCCTGATGGTATGTGAAGTTAGTGAGCCAAATGGAGTTGTTCTCCCACAAGAACCACTCGGCTGATCCTTCTTCAATATGCCCTTCACCAACATGCAGTGTTTCCTTGATTGAATTAGCTCTCACACCAATATTTGCGTCTAGAGCCTTTGCATTGAGGGCTATCTGAAAACGGCTGTGGCGCTGAAGTTGCCTGTGAATGTGGAGTTGGTGGCATGTGAAACCCGCATGTGGAGCATTCGTTTGTGTGGGATGCTCTACCAGGTTCATTTCAGTCCTAGCCATACAAAGGGCACTAAGCATAGAGTGTGAAAACTGAGTTTCCTTGAGAGCTGCTTGGAAGCCTGATGGTGTGTGAAGTTAGTGAGCCAAATGGAGTTGTTCTCCCACAAGAACCACTCGGCTGATCCTTCTTCAATATGCCCTTCACCAACATGCAGTGTTTCCTTGATTGAATTAGCTCTCACACCAATATTTGCGTCTAGAGCCTTTGCATTGAGGGCTATCTGAAAACGACTGTGGCGCTGAAGTTGCCTGAGAATGTGGAGTTGGTGGCATGTGAAACCCGCATGTGGAGCATTCGTTTGTGTGTGATGCTCTACCAGGTTCATTCCTAGATAATTCACTCAAAGGGCAGTAAGCATAGAGTGTGAAAACTGAGTTTCCTTGAGAGCTGCTTGGAAGCCTGATGGTGTGTGAAGTTAGTGAGCCAAATGGAGTTGTTCTCCCACAAGAACCACTCGGCTGATCCTTCTTCAATATGCCCTTCACCAACATGCAGTGTTTCCTTGATTGAATTAGCTCTCACACCAATATTTGCGTCTAGAGCCTTTGCATTGAGGGCTATCTGAAAACGGCTGTGGCGCTGACGTTGCCTGTGATTGTGGAGTTGGTGGCATGTGAAATCCGCATGTGGAGCATTCGTTTGTGTGGGATGCTCTACCAGGTTCATTTCAGTCCTAGCCATACAAAGGGCACTAAGCATAGAGTGTGAAAACTGAGTTTCCTTGAGAGCTGCTTGGAAGCCTGATGGTGTGTGAAGTTAGTGAGCCAAATGGAGTTGTTCTCCCACAAGAACCACTCGGCTGATCCTTCTTCAATATGCCCTTCACCAACATGCAGTGTTTCCTTGATTCAATTAGCTCTCACACCAATATTTGCGTCTAGAGCCTTTGCATTGAGGGCTATCTGAAAACGGCTGTGGCGCTGAAGTTGCCTGTGAATGTGGAGTTGGTGGCATGTGAAACCCGCATGTGGAGCATTCGTTTGTGTGGGATGCTCTACCAGGTTCATTTCAGTCCTAGCCATACAAAGGGCACTAAGCATAGAGTGTGAAAACTGAGTTTCCTTGAGAGCTGCTTGGAAGCCTGATGGTGTGTGAAGTTAGTGAGCCAAATGGAGTTGTTCTCCCACAAGAACCACTCGGCTCATCCTTCTTCAATATGCCCTTCACCAACATGCAGTGTTTCCTTGATTGAATTAGCTCTCACACCAATATTTGCGTCTAGAGCCTTTGCATTGAGGGCTATCTGAAAACGGCTGTGGCGCTGAAGTTGCCTGTGAATGTGGAGTTGGTGGCATGTGAAACCCGCATGTGGAGCATTCGTTTGTGTGGGATGCTCTCCAAGCTTCATTTCAGTCCTAGGCACTCAAAGGGCACTAAGCATAGAGTGTGAAAACTGAGTTTCCTTGAGAGCTGCTTGGAAGCCTGATGGTGTGTGACGTTAGTGAGCCAAATGGAGTTGTTCTCCCACAAGAACCACTCGGCTGATCCTTCTTCAATATGCCCTTCACCAACATGCAGTGTTTCCTTGATTGAATTAGCTCTCACACCAATATTTGCGTCTAGAGCCTTTGCATTGAGGGCTATCTGAAAACGGCTGTGGCGCTGAAGTTGCCTGTGAATGTGGAGTTGGTGGCATGTGAAACCCGCATGTGGAGCATTCGTTTGTGTGGGATGCTGACCAAGCTTCATTTCAGTCCTAGGCACACAAAGAGCACTAAGCATAGATTGTGAAAACTGAGTTTCCTTGAGAGCTGCTTGGAAGCCTGCTGGTGTGTGAAGTTAGTGAGCCAAATGGAGTTGTTCTCCCACAAGAACCACTCGGCTGATTCTTCTTCAATATGCCCTTCACCAACATGCAGTGTTTCCTTGATTGAATTAGCTCTCACACCAATATTTGCGTCTAGAGCCTTTGCATTGAGGGCTATCTGAAAACAGCTGTGGCGCTGAAGTTGCCTGTAAATGTGGAGTTGGTGGCATGTGAAACCCGCATGTGGAGCATTCGTTTGTGTGGGATGCTCTACCAGGTTCATTCCTAGATAATTCACTCAAAGGGCAATAAGAATAGAGTGTGAAAACTGAGTTTCCTTGAGAGCTGCTTGGAAGCCTGATGGTGTGTGAAGTTAGTGAGCCAAATGGAGTTGTTCTCCCACAAGAACCACTCGGCTGATCCTTCTTCAATATGCCCTTCACCAACATGCAGTGTTTCCTTGATTGAATTAGCTCTCACACCAATATTTGCGTCTAGAGCCTTTGCATTGAGGGCTTTCTGAAAACGTCTGTGGCGCTGAAGTTGCCTGTGAATGTGGAGTTGGTGGCATGTGAAACCCGCATGTGGAGCATTCGTTTGTGTGGGATGCTCTACCAGGTTCATTCCTAGATAATGCTCTCAAAGGGCACTAAGCATAGAGTGTGAAAACTGAGTTTCCTTGAGAGCTGCTTGGAAGCCTGATGGTGTGTGAAGTTAGTGAGCCAAATGGAGTTGTTCTCCCACAAGAACCACTCGGCTGATCCTTCTTCAATATGCCCTTCACCAACATGCAGTGTTTCCTTGATTGAATTAGCTCTCACACCAATATTTGCGTCTAGAGCCTTTGCATTGAGGGCTATCTGAAAACGGCTGTGGCGCTGAAGTTGCCTGTGAATGTGGAGTTGGTGGCATGTGAAACCCGCATGTGGAGCATTCGTTTATGTGGGATGCTGACCAAGCTTCATTTCAATCCTAGGCACAAAAAGGGCACTAAGCATAGAGTGTGAAAACTGAGTTTCCTTGAGAGCTGCTTGGAAGCATGATGGTGTGTGAAGTTAGTGAGCCAAATGGAGTTGTTCTCCCACAAGAACCACTCGGCTGATCCTTCTTCAATATGCCCTTCACCAACATGCAGTGTTTCCTTGATTGAATTAGCTCTCACACCAATATTTGCGTCTAGAGCCTTTGCATTGAGGGCTATCTGAAAACGGCTGTGGCGCTGAAGTTGCCTGTGAATGAGGAGTTGGTGGCATGTGAAACCCGCATGTGGAGCATTCGTTTGTGTGGGATGCTGACCAAGCTTCATTTCAGTCCTAGGCACACTAAGAGCACTAAGCATAGAGTGTGAAAACTGAGTTTCCTTGAGAGCTGCTTGGAAGCCTGATGGTGTGTGAAGTTAGTGAGCCAAATGGAGTTGTTCTCCAACAAGAACCACTCGGCTGATCCTTCTTCAATATGCCCTTCACCAACATGCAGTGTTTCCTTGATTGAATTAGCTCTCACACCAATATTTGCGTCTAGAGCCTTTGCATTGAGGGCTATCTGAAAACAGCTGTGGCGCTGAAGTTGCCTGTGAATGTGGAGTTGGTGGCATGTGAAACCCGCATGTGGAGCATTCGTTTGTGTGGGATGCTCTACCAGGTTCATTTCCGTCCTAGCCATACAAAGGGCACTAAGCATAGAGTGTGAAAACTGAGTTTCCTTGAGAGCTGCTTGGAAGCCTGATGGTGTGTGAAGTTAGTGAGCCAAATGGAGTTGTTCTCCCACAAGAACCACTCGGCTGATCCTTCTTCAATATGCCCTTCACCAACATGCAGTGTTTTCTTGATTGAATTAGCTCTCACACCAATATTTGCGTCTAGAGCCTTTGCATTGAGGGCTATCTGAAAACGACTGTGGCGCTGAAGTTGCCTGAGAATGTGGAGTTGGTGGCATGTGAAACCCGCATGTGGAGCATTCGTTTGTGTGCGATGCTCTACCAGGTTCATTCCTAGATAATTCACTCAAAGGGCAGTAAGCATAGAGTGTGAAAACTGAGTTTCCTTGAGAGCTGCTTGGAAGCCTGATGGTGTGTGAAGTTAGTGAGCCAAATGGAGTTGTTCTCCCACAAGAACCACTCGGCTGATCCTTCTTCAATATGCCCTTCACCAACATGCAGTGTTTCCTTGATTGAATTAGCTCTCACACCAATATTTGCGTCTAGAGCCTTTGCATTGAGGGCTATCTGAAAACGGCTGTGGCGCTGACGTTGCCTGTGAATGTGGAGTTGGTGGCATGTGAAATCCGCATGTGGAGCATTCGTTTGTGTGGGACGCTGACCAAGCTTCATTTCAGTCCTAGGCACACTAAGAGCACTAAGCATAGAGTGTGAAAACTGAGTTTCCTTGAGAGCTGCTTGGAAGCCTGATGGTGTGTGAAGTTAGTGAGCCAAATGGAGTTGTTCTCCCACAAGAACCACTCGGCTGATCCTTCTTCAATATGCCCTTCACCAACATGTAGTGTTTCCTTGATTGAATTAGCTCTCACACCAATATTTGCGTCTAGAGCCTTTGCATTGAGGGCTATCTGAAAACGGCTGTGGCGCTGAAGTTGCCTGTGAATGTGGAGTTGGTGGCATGTGAAACCCGCATGTGGAGCATTCGTTTGTGTGGGATGCTCTACCAGGTTCATTCCTAGATAATGCACTCAAAGGGCACTAAGCATAGAGTGTGAAAACTGAGTTTCCTTGAGAGCTGCTTGGAAGCCTGATGGTATGTGAAGTTAGTGAGCCAAATGGAGTTGTTCTCCCACAAGAACCACTCGGCTGATCCTTCTTCAATATGCCCTTCACCAACATGCAGTGTTTCCTTGATTGAATTAGCTCTCACACCAATATTTGCGTCTAGAGCCTTTGCATTGAGGGCTATCTGAAAACGGCTGTGGCGCTGAAGTTGCCTGTGAATGTGGAGTTGGTGGCATGTGAAACCCGCATGTGGAGCATTCGTTTGTGTGGGATGCTCTACCAGGTTCAATTCCGTCCTAGCCATACAAAGGGCACTAAGCATAGAGTGTGAAAACTGAGTTTCCTTGAGAGCTGCTTGGAAGCCTGATGGTGTGTGAAGTTAGTGAGCCAAATGGAGTTGTTCTCCCACAAGAACCACTCGGCTGATCCTTCTTCAATATGCCCTTCACCAACATGCAGTGTTTCCTTGATTGAATTAGCTCTCACACCAATATTTGCGTCTAGAGCCTTTGCATTGAGGGCTATCTGAAAACGGCTGTGGCGCTGAAGTTGCCTGTGAATGTGGAGTTGGTGGCATGTGAAACCCGCATGTGGAGCATTCGTTTGTGTGGGATGCTCTACCAGGTTCATTCCTAGATAATGCACTCAAAGGGCACTAAGCATAGAGTGTGAAAACTGAGTTTCCTTGAGAGCTGCTTGGAAGCCTGATGGTGTGTGAAGTTAGTGAGCCAAATGGAGTTGTTCTCCCACAAGAACCACTCGGCTGATCCTTCTTCAATATGCCCTTCACCAACATGCAGTGTTTCCTTGATTGAATTAGCTCTCACACCAATATTTGCGTCTAGAGCCTTTGCATTGAGGGATATCTGAAAACGGCTGTGGCGCTGAAGTTGCCTGTGAATGTGGAGTTGGTGGCATGTGAAACCCGCATGTGGAGCATTCGTTTGTGTGGGATGCTCTACCAGGTTCATTCCTAGATAATGCACTCAAAGGGCACTAAGCATAGAGTGTGAAAACTGAGTTTCCTTGAGAGCTGCTTGGAAGCCTGATGGTGTGTGAAGTTAGTGAGCCAAATGGAGTTGTTCTCCCACAAGAACCACTCAGCTGATCCTTCTTCAATATGCCCTTCACCAACATGCAGTGTTTCCTTGATTGAATTAGCTCTCACACCAATATTTGCGTCTAGAGCCTTTGCATTGAGGGCTATCTGAAAACGGCTGTAGCGCTGAAGTTGCCTGTGAATGTGGAGTTGGTGGCATGTGAAACCCGCATGTGGAGCATTCATTTGTGTGGGATGCTCTACCAGGTTCATTTCAGTCCTAGCCATACAAAGGGCACTAAGCATAGAGTGTGAAAACTGAGTTTCCTTGAGAGCTGCTTGGAAGCCTGATGGTGTGTGAAGTTAGTGAGCCAAATGGAGTTGTTCTCCCACAAGAACCACTCGGCTGATCCTTCTTCAATATGCCCTTCACCAACATGCAGTGTTTCCTTGATTGAATTAGCTCTCACACCAATATTTGCGTCTAGAGCCTTTGCATTGAGGGCTATCTGAAAACGGCTGTGGCGCTGAAGTTGCCTGTGAATGTGGAGTTGGTGGCATGTGAAACCCGCATGTGGAGCATTCGTTTGTGTGGGATGCTCTACCAGGTTCATTCCTAGATAATGCACTCAAAGGGGGCACTAAGCATAGAGTGTGAAAACTGAGTTTCCTTGAGAGCTGCTTGGAAGCCTGATGGTGTGTGAAGTTAGTGAGCCAAATGGAGTTGTTCTCCCACAAGAACCACTCGGCTGATCCTTCTTCAATATGCCCTTCACCAACATGCAGTGTTTCCTTGATTGAATTAGCTCTCACACCAATATTTGCGTCTAGAGCCTTTGCATTGAGGGATATCTGAAAACGGCTGTGGCGCTGAAGTTGCCTGTGAATGTGGAGTTGGTGGCATGTGAAACCCGCATGTGGAGCATTCGTTTGTGTGGGATGCTCTACCAGGTTCATTCCTAGATAATGCACTCAAAGGGCACTAAGCATAGAGTGTGAAAACTGAGTTTCCTTGAGAGCTGCTTGGAAGCCTGATGGTGTGTGAAGTTAGTGAGCCAAATGGAGTTGTTCTCCCACAAGAACCACTCAGCTGATCCTTCTTCAATATGCCCTTCACCAACATGCAGTGTTTCCTTGATTGAATTAGCTCTCACACCAATATTTGCGTCTAGAGCCTTTGCATTGAGGGCTATCTGAAAACGGCTGTAGCGCTGAAGTTGCCTGTGAATGTGGAGTTGGTGGCATGTGAAACCCGCATGTGGAGCATTCATTTGTGTGGGATGCTCTACCAGGTTCATTTCAGTCCTAGCCATAGAAAGGGCACTAAGCATAGAGTGTGAAAACTGAGTTTCCTTGAGAGCTGCTTGGAAGCCTGATGGTGTGTGAAGTTAGTGAGCCAAATGGAGTTGTTCTCCCACAAGAACCACTCGGCTGATCCTTCTTCAATATGCCCTTCACCAACATGCAGTGTTTCCTTGATTGAATTAGCTCTCACACCAATATTTGCGTCTAGAGCCTTTGCATTGAGGGCTATCTGAAAACGGCTGTGGCGCTGAAGTTGCCTGAGAATGTGGAGTTGGTGGCATGTGAAACCCGCATGTGGAGCATTCGTTTGTGTGCGATGCTCTACCAGGTTCATTCCTAGATAATTCACTCAAAGGGCACTAAGCATAGAGTGTGAAAACTGAGTTTCCTTGAGAGCTGCTTGGAAGCCTGATGGTGTGTGAAGTTAGTGAGCCAAATGGAGTTGTTCTCCCACAAGAACCACTCGGCTGATCCTTCTTCAATATGCCCTTCACCAACATGCAGTGTTTCCTTGATTGAATTAGCTCTCACACCAATATTTGCGTCTAGAGCCTTTGCATTGAGGGCTATCTGAAAACGGCTGTGGCACTGAAGTTGCCTGTGAATGTGGAGTTGGTGGCATGTGAAACCCGCATGTGGAGCATTCGTTTGTGTGGGATGCTGACCAAGCTTCATTTCAGTCCTAGGCACACTAAGAGCACTAAGCATAGAGTGTGAAAACTGAGTTTCCTTGAGAGCTGCTTGGAAGCCTGATGGTGTGTGAAGTTAGTGAGCCAAATGGAGTTGTTCTCCCACAAGAACCACTCGGCTGATCCTTCTTCAATATGCCCTTCACCAACATGCAGTGTTTCCTTGATTGAATTAGCTCTCACACCAATATTTGCGTCTAGAGCCTTTGCATTGAGGGCTATCTGAAAACGGCTGTGGCGCTGAAGTTGCCTGTGAATGTGGAGTTGGTGGCATGTGAAACCCGCATGTGGAGCATTCGTTTGTGTGGGATGCTCTACCAGGTTCATTTCAGTCCTAGCCATACAAAGGGCACTAAGCATAGAGTGTGAAACCTGAGTTTCCTTGAGAGCTGCTTGGAAGCCTGATGGTGTGTGAAGTTAGTGAGCCAAATGGAGTTGTTCTCCCACAAGAACCACTCGGCTGATCCTTCTTCAATATGCCCTTCACCAACATGCAGTGTTTCCTTGATTGAATTAGCTCTCACACCAATATTTGCGTCTAGAGCCTTTGCATTGAGGGCTATCTGAAAACGGCTGTGGCGCTGAAGTTGCCTGTGAATGTGGAGTTGGTGGCATGTGAAACCCGCATGTGGAGCATTCGTTTGTGTGGGATGCTCTCCAAGCTTCATTTCAGTCCTAGGCACTCAAAGGGCACTAAGCATAGAGTGTGAAAACTGAGTTTCCTTGAGAGCTGCTTGGAAGCCTGATGGTGTGTGACATTAGTGAGCCAAATGGAGTTGTTCTCCCACAAGAACCACTCGGCTGATCCTTCTTCAATATGCCCTTCACCAACATGCAGTGTTTCCTTGATTGAATTAGCTCTCACACCAATATTTTCGTCTAGAGCCTTTGCATTGAGGGCTATCTGAAAACGGCTGTGGCGCTGAAGTTGCCTGTGAATGTGGAGTTGGTGGCATGTGAAACCCGCATGTGGAGCATTCGTTTGTGTGGGATGCTGACCAAGCTTCATTTCAGTCCTAGGCACACAAAGAGCACTAAGCATAGATTGTGAAAACTGAGTTTCCTTGAGAGCTGCTTGGAAGCCTGCTGGTGTGTGAAGTTAGTGAGCCAAATGGAGTTGTTCTCCCACAAGAACCACTCGGCTGATTCTTCTTCAATATGCCCTTCACCAACATGCAGTGTTTCCTTGATTGAATTAGCTCTCACACCAATATTTGCGTCTAGAGCCTTTGCATTGAGGGCTATCTGAAAACAGCTGTGGCGCTGAAGTTGCCTGTAAATGTGGAGTTGGTGGCATGTGAAACCCGCATGTGGAGCATTCGTTTGTGTGGGATGCTCTACCAGGTTCATTCCTAGATAATTCACTCAAAGGGCACTAAGCATAGAGTGTGAAAACTGAGTTTCCTTGAGAGCTGCTTGGAAGCCTGATGGTGTGTGAAGTTAGTGAGCCAAATGGAGTTGTTCTCCCACAAGAACCACTCGGCTGATCCTTCTTCAATATGCCCTTCACCAACATGCAGTGTTTTCTTGATTGAATTAGCTCTCACACCAATATTTGCGTCTAGAGCCTTTGCATTGAGGGCTATCTGAAAACGACTGTGGCGCTGAAGTTGCCTGAGAATGTGGAGTTGGTGGCATGTGAAATCCGCATGTGGAGCATTCGTTTGTGTGGGACGCTGACCAAGCTTCATTTCAGTCCTAGGCACACTAAGAGCACTAAGCATAGAGTGTGAAAACTGAGTTTCCTTGAGAGCTGCTTGGAAGCCTGATGGTGTGTGAAGTTAGTGAGCCAAATGGAGTTGTTCTCCCACAAGAACCACTCGGCTGATCCTTCTTCAATATGCCCTTCACCAACATGCAGTGTTTCCTTGATTGAATTAGCTCTCACACCAATATTTGCGTCTAGAGCCTTTGCATTGAGGGCTATCTGAAAACGGCTGTGGCGCTGAAGTTGCCTGTGAATGTGGAGTTGGTGGCATGTGAAACCCGCATGTGGAGCATTCGTTTGTGTGGGATGCTGACCAAGCTTCATTTCAGTCCTAGGCACACTAAGAGCACTAAGCATAGAGTGTGAAAACTGAGTTTCCTTGAGAGCTGCTTGGAAGCCTGATGGTGTGTGAAGTTAGTGAGCCAAATGGAGTTGTTCTCCCACAAGAACCACTCGGCTGATCCTTCTTCAATATGCCCTTCACCAACATGCAGTGTTTCCTTGATTGAATTAGCTCTCACACCAATATTTGCGTCTAGAGCCTTTGCATTGAGGGCTTTCTGAAAACGGCTGTGGCGCTGAAGTTGCCTGTGAATGTGGAGTTGGTGGCATGTGAAACCCGCATGTGGAGCATTCGTTTGTGTGGGATGCTCTACCAGGTTCATTTCAGTCTTAGCCATACAAAGGGCACTAAGCATAGATTGTGAAAACTGAGTTTCCTTGAGAGCTGCTTGGAAGCCTGATGGTGTGTGAAGTTAGTGAGCCAAATGGAGTTGTTCTCCCACAAGAACCACTCGGCTGATCCTTCTTCAATATGCCCTTCACCAACATGCAGTGTTTCCTTGATTGAATTAGCTCTCACACCAATATTTGCGTCTAGAGCCTTTGCATTGAGGGCTATCTGAAAACGGCTGTGGCGCTGAAGTTGCCTGTGAATGTGGAGTTGGTGGCATGTGAAACCCGCATGTGGAGCATTCGTTTGTGTGGGATGCTCTACCAGGTTCATTCCTAGATAATGCACTCAAAGGGCACTAAGCATAGAGTGTGAAAACTGAGTTTCCTTGAGAGCTGCTTGGAAGCCTGATGGTGTGTGACGTTAGTGAGCCAAATGGAGTTGTTCTCCCACAAGAACCACTCGGCTGATCCTTCTTCAATATGCCCTTCACCAACATGCAGTGTTTCCTTGATTGAATTAGCTCTCACACCAATATTTGCGTCTAGAGCCTTTACATTGAGGGCTATCTGAAAACGGCTGTGGCGCTGAAGTTGCCTGTGAATGTGGAGTTGGTGGCATGTGAAACCCGCATGTGGAGCATTCGTTTATGTGGGATGCTGACCAAGCCTCATTTCAATCCTAGGCACAAAAAGGGCACTAAGCATAGAGTGTGAAAACTGAGTTTCCTTGAGAGCTGCTTGGAAGCCTGATGGTGTGTGAAGTTAGTGAGCCAAATTGAGTTGTTCTCCCACAAGAACCACTCGGCTGATCCCTTCTTCAATATGCCCTTCACCAACATGCAGTGTTTCCTTGATTGAATTAGCTCTCACACCAATATTTGCGTCTAGAGCCTTTGCATTGAGGGCTATCTGAAAACGGCTGTGGCGCTGAAGTTGCCTGTGAATAAGGAGTTGGTGGCATGTGAAACCCGCATGTGGAGCATTCGTTTGTGTGGGATGCTGAAGAAGCTTCATTTCAGTCCTAGGCACACTAAGAGCACTAAGCATAGAGTGTGAAAACTGAGTTTCCTTGAGAGCTGCTTGGAAGCCTGATGGGTGTGTGAAGTTAGTGAGCCAAATGGAGTTGTTCTCCAACAAGAACCACTCGGCTGATCCTTCTTCAATATGCCCTTCACCAACATGCAGTGTTTCCTTGATTGAATTAGCTCTCACACCAATATTTGCGTCCTAGAGCCTTTGCATTGAGGGCTATCTGAAAACAGCTGTGGCGCTGAAGTTGCCTGTGAATGTGGAGTTGGTGGCATGTGAAACCCGCATGTGGAGCATTCGTTTGTGTGGGATGCTCTACCAGGTTCATTTCCGTCCTAGCCATACAAAGGGCACTAAGCATAGAGTGTGAAAACTGAGTTTCCTTGAGAGCTGCTTGGAAGCCTGATGGTGTGTGACGTTAGTGAGCCAAATGGAGTTGTTCTCCCACAAGAACCACTCGGCTGATCCTTCTTCAATATGCCCTTCACCAACATGCAGTGATTCCTTGATTGAATTAGCTCTCACACCAATATTTGCGTCTAGAGCCTTTGCATTGAGGGCTATCTGAAAACGGCTGTGGCGCTGAAGTTGCCTGTGAATGTGGAGTTGGTAGCATGTGAAACCCGCATGTGGAGCATTCGTTTGTGTGGG
This sequence comes from Ochotona princeps, assembly GCF_030435755.1. Taxonomy (NCBI): domain Eukaryota; kingdom Metazoa; phylum Chordata; class Mammalia; order Lagomorpha; family Ochotonidae; genus Ochotona; species Ochotona princeps. The sequence continues at coordinate 9,909 of NW_026701431.1, read as the reverse complement.
ATGCTCTACCAGGTTCATTCCTAGATAATTCACTCAAAGGGCACTAAGCATAGAGTGTGAAAACTGAGTTTCCTTGAGAGCTGCTTGGAAGCCTGATGGTGTGTGAAGTTAGTGAGCCAAATGGAGTTGTTCTCCCACAAGAACCACTCGGCTGATCCTTCTTCAATATGCCCTTCACCAACATGCAGTGTTTCCTTGATTGAATTAGCTCTCACACCAATATTTGCGTCTAGAGCCTTTGCATTGAGGGCTATCTGAAAACGGCTGTGGCGCTGAAGTTGCCTTTGAATGTGGAGTTGGTGGCATGTGAAACCCGCATTTGGAGCATTCGTTTGTGTGGAATGCTCTACTAGGTTCATTTCAGTCCTAGCCATACAAAGGGCACTAAGCATAGAGTGTGAAAACTGAGTTTCCTTGAGAGCTGCTTGGAAGCCTGATGGTGTGTGAAGTTAATGAGCCAAATGGAGTTGTTCTCCCACAAGAACCACTCGGCTGATCCTTCTTCAATATGCCCTTCACCAACATGCAGTGTTTCCTTGATTGAATTAGCTCTCACACCAATATTTGCGTCTAGAGCCTTTGCATTGAGGGCTATCTGAAAACGGCTGTGGCGCTGAAGTTGCCTGTGAATGTGGAGTTGGTGGCATGTGAAACCCGCATGTGGAGCATTCGTTTGTGTGGGATGCTCTCCAAGCTTCATTTCAGTCCTAGGCACTCAAAGGGCACTAAGCATAGAGTGTGAAAACTGAGTTTCCTTGAGAGCTGCTTGGAAGCCTGATGGTGTGTGAAGTTAGTGAGCCAAATGGAGTTGTTCTCCCACAAGAACCACTCGGCTGATCCTTCTTCAATATGCCCTTCACCAACATGCAGTGTTTCCTTGATTGAATTATCTCTCACACCAATATTTGCGTCTAGAGCCTTTGCATTGAGGGCTATCTGAAAACGGCTGTGGCGCTGAAGTTGCCTGTGAATGTGGAGTTGGTGGCATGTGAAACCCGCATGTGGAGCATTCGTTTGTGTGGGATGCTCTACCAGGTTCATTCCTAGATAATTCACTCAAAGGGCAATAAGAATAGAGTGTGAAAACTGAGTTTCCTTGAGAGCTGCTTGGAAGCCTGATGGTGTGTGAAGTTAGTGAGCCAAATGGAGTTGTTCTCCCACAAGAACCACTCGGCTGATCCTTCTTCAATATGCCCTTCACCAACATGCAGTGTTTCCTTGATTGAATTAGCTCTCACACCAATATTTGCGTCTAGAGCCTTTGCATTGAGGGCTATCTGAAAACGGCTGTGGCGCTGAAGTTGCCTGTGAATGTGGAGTTGGTGGCATGTGAAACCCGCATGTGCAGCATTCGTTTGTGTGGGATGCTCTCCAAGCTTCATTTCAGTCCCTAGGCACACAAAGGGCACTAAGCATAGAGTGTGAAAACTGAGTTTCCTTGAGAGCTGCTTGGAAGCCTGACGGTGTGTGAAGTTAGTGAGCCAAATGGAGTTGTTCTCCCACAAGAACCACTCGGCTGATCCTTCTTCAATATGCCCTTCACCAACATGCAGTGTTTCCTTGATTGAATTAGCTCTCACACCAATATTTGCGTCTAGAGCCTTTGCATTGAGGGCTATCTGAAAACGGCTGTGGCGCTGAAGTTGCCTGTGAATGTGGAGTTGGTGGCATGTGAAACCCGCATGTGCAGCATTCGTTTGTGTGTGATGCTGACCAAGCTTCATTTCAGTCCTAGGCCCTCAAACGGCACTAAGCATAGAGTGTGAAAACTGAGTTTCCTTGAGAGCTGCTTGGAAGCCTGATGGTGTGTGAAGTTAGTGAGCCAAATGGAGTTGTTCTCCCACAAGAACCACTCGGCTGATCCTTCTTCAATATGCCCTTCACCAACATGCAGTGTTTCCTTGATTGAATTAGCTCTCACACCAATATTTGCGTCTAGAGCCTTTGCATTGAGGGCTATCTGAAAACGGCTGTGGCGCTGAAGTTGCCTGTGAATGTGGAGTTGGTGGCATGTGAAACCCGCATGTGGAGCATTCGTTTATGTTTGATGCTGACCAAGCTTCATTTCAATCCTAGGCACAAAAAGGGCACTAAGCATAGAGTGTGAAAACTGAGTTTCCTTGAGAGCTGCTTGGAAGCCTGACGGTGTGTGACGTTAGTGAGCCAAATTGAGTTGTTCTCCCACAAGAACCACTCGGCTGATCCTTCTTCAATATGCCCTTCACCAACATGTAGTGTTTCCTTGATTGAATTAGCTCTCACACCAATATTTGCGTCTAGAGCCTTTGCATTGAGGGCTTTCTGAAAACGGCTGTGGCGCTGAAGTTGCCTGTGAATGAGGAGTTGGTGGCATGTGAAACCCGCATGTGGAGCATTCGTTTGTGTGGGATGCTGACCAAACTTCATTTCAGTCCTAGGCACTCAAACGGCACTAAGCATAGAGTGTGAAAACTGAGTTTCCTTGAGAGCTGCTTGGAAGCCTGATGGTGTGTGAAGTTAGTGAGCCAATTGGAGTTGTTCTCCAACAAGAACCACTCGGCTGATCCTTCTTCAATATGCCCTTCACCAACATGCAGTGTTTCCTTGATTGTAAAAAAATTAGCTCTCACACCAATATTTGCGTCTAGAGCCTTTGCATTGAGGGCTATCTGAAAACGGCTATGGCGCTGAAGTTGCCTGTGAATGTGCAGTTGGTGGCATGTGAAACCCGCATGTGGAGCATTCGTTTGTGTGGGATGCTGACCAAGCTTCATTTCAGTCCTAGGCACACAAAGAGCACTAAGCATAGAGTGTGAAAACTGAGTTTCCTTGAGAGCTGCTTGGAAGCCTGATGGTGTGTGAAGTTAGTGAGCCAAATGGAGTTGTTCTCCCACAAGAACCACTCGGCTGATTCTTCTTCAATATGCCCTTCACCAACATGCAGTGTTTCCTTGATTGAATTAGCTCTCACACCAATATTTGCGTCTAGAGCCTTTGCATTGAGGGCTATCTGAAAACGGCTGTGGCGCTGAAGTTGCCTGTGAATGTGGAGTTGGTGGCATGTGAAACCCGCATGTGGAGCATTCGTTTGTGTGGGATGCTCTACCAGGTTCATTCCTAAATAATTCACTCAAAGGGCAATAAGAATAGAGTGTGAAAACTGAGTTTCCTTGAGAGCTGCTTGGAAGCCTGATGGTGTGTGAAGTTAGTGAGCCAAATGGAGTTGTTCTCCCACAAGAACCACTCGGCTGATCCTTCTTCAATATGCCCTTCACCAACATGCAGTGTTTCCTTGATTGAATTAGCTCTCACACCAATATTTGCGTCAAGAGCCTTTGCATTGAGGGCTATCTGAAAACGGCTGTGGCGCTGAAGTTGCCTGTGAATGTGGAGTTGGTGGCATGTGAAACCCGCATGTGGAGCATTCGTTTGTGTGGGATGCTCTACCAGGTTCATTTCAGTCTTAGCCATAGAAAGGGCACTAAGCATAGATTGTGAAAACTGAGTTTCCTTGAGAGCTGCTTGGAAGCCTGATGGTGTGTGAGGTTAGTGAGCCAAATGGAGTTGTTCTCCCACAAGAACCACTCGGCTGATCCTTCTTCAATATGCCCTTCACCAACATGCAGTGTTTCCTTGATTGAATTAGCTCTCACACCAATATTTGCGTCTAGAGCCTTTGCATTGAGGGCTATCTGAAAACGGCTGTGGCGCTGAAGTTGCCTGTGAATGTGGAGTTGGTGGCATGTGAAACCCGCATGTGGAGCATTCGTTTATGTGGGATGCTCTCCAAGCTTCATTTCAGTCCTAGGCATTCAAAAGGCACTAAGCATAGAGTGTGAAAACTGAGTTTCCTTGAGAGCTGCTTGGAAGCCTGATGGTGTGTGAAGTTAGTGAGCCAAATTGAGTTGTTCTCCCACAAGATCCACTCGGCTGATCCTTCTTCAATATGCCCTTCACCAACATGCAGTGTTTCCTTGATTGAATTAGCTCTCACACCAATATTTGCGTCTAGAGCCTTTGCATTGAGGGCTATCTGAAAACGGCTGTGGCGCTGAAGTTGCCTGTGAATGTGGAGTTGGTGGCATGTGAAACCCGCATGTGCAGCATTTTTGTGTGGGATGCTGACCAAGCTTCATTTCAGTCCTAGGCCCTCAAACGGCACTAAGCATAGAGTGTGAAAACTGAGTTTCCTTGAGAGCTGCTTGGAAGCCTGATGGTGTGTGAAGTTAGTGAGCCAAATGGAGTTGTTCTCCCACAAGAACCACTCGGCTGATCCTTCTTCAATATGCCCTTCACCAACATGCAGTGTTTCCTTGATTGAATTAGCTCTCACACCAATATTTGCGTCTAGAGCCTTTTGCATTGAGGGCTATCTGAAAACGGCTGTGGCGCTGAAGTTGCCTGTGAATGTGGAGTTGGTGGCATGTGAAACCCGCATGTGGAGCATTCGTTTGTGTGGGATGCTCTACCAGGTTCATTCCTAGATAATGCACTCAAAGGGCACTAAGCAAAGAGTGTGAAAACTGAGTTTCCTTGAGAGCTGCTTGGAAGCCTGATGGTGTGTGAAGTTAGTGAGCCAAATGGAGTTGTTCTCCCACAAGAACCTCTCGGCTGATCCTTCTTCAATATGCCCTTCACCAACATGCAGTGTTTCCTTGATTGAATTAGCTCTCACACCAATATTTGCGTCTAAAAGAGCCTTTGCATTGAGGGCTATCTGAAAACGGCTGTGGCGCTGAAGTTGCCTGTGAATGTGGTGTTGGTGGCATGTGAAACCCGCATGTGGAGCATTCGTTTGTGTGGGATGCTCTACCAGGTTCATTCCTAGTTAATGCACTCAAAGGGCACTAAGCATAGAGTGTGAAAACTGAGTTTCCTTGAGAGCTGCTTGGAAGCCTGATGGCGTGTGAAGTTAGTGAGCCAAATGGAGTTTGTTCTCCCACAAGAACCACTCTGCTGATCCTTCTTCAATATGCCCTTCACCAACATGCAGTGTTTCCTTGATTGAATTAGCTCTCACACCAATATTTGCGTCTAGAGCCTTTGCATTGAGGGCTATCTGAAAACGGCTGTGGCGCTGAAGTTGCCTGTGAATGTGGAGTTGGTGGCATGTGAAACCCGCATGTGGAGCATTCGTTTGTGTGGGATGCTCTACCAGGTTCATTCCTAGTTAATGCACTCAAAGGGCACTAAGCATAGAGTGTGAAAACTGAGTTTCCTTGAGAGCTGCTTGGAAGCCTGATGGCGTGTGAAGTTAGTGAGCCAAATGGAGTTGTTCTCCCACAAGAACCACTCGGCTGATCCTTCTTCAATATGCCCTTCACCAACATGCAGTGTTTCCTTGATTGAATTAGCTCTCACACCAATATTTGCGTCTAGAGCCTTTGCATTGAGGGCTATCTGAAAACGGCTGTGGCGCTGAAGTTGCCTGTGAATGTGGAGTTGGTGGCATGTGAAACCCGCATGTGGAGCATTCGTTTGTGTGGGATGCTCTCCAAGCTTCATTTCAGTACTAAGCACTCAAATGGCACTAAGCATAGAGTGTGAAAACTGAGTTTCCTTGAGAGCTGCTTGGAAGCCTGATGGTGTGTGAAGTTAGTGAGCCAAATGGAGTTGTTCTCCCACAAGAACCATTCTGCTGATCCTTCTTCAATATGCCCTTCACCAACATGCAGTGTTTCCTTGATTGAATTAGCTCTCACACCAATATTTGCGTCTAGAGCCTTTGCATTGAGGGCTATCTGAAAACGGCTGTGGCGCTGAAGTTGCCTGTGAATGTGGAGTTGGTGGCATGTGAAACCCGCATGTGGAGCATTCGTTTGTGTGGGATGCTCTACCAGGTTCATTTCACTGCTATCCATACAAAGGGGCACTAAGCATAGAGTGTGAAAACTGAGTTTCCTTGAGAGCTGCTTGGAAGCCTGATGGTGTGTGAAATTAGTGAGCCAAATGGAGTTGTTCTCCCACAAGAACCACTCGGCTGATCCTTCTTCAATATGCCCTTCACCAACATGCAGTGTTTCCTTGATTGAATTAGCTCTCACACCAATATTTGCGTCTAGAGCCTTTGCATTGAGGGCTATCTGAAAACGGCTGTGGCGCTGAAGTTGCCTGTGAATGTGGAGTTGGTGGCATGTGAAACCCGCATGTGGAGCATTCGTTTGTGTGGGATGCTGACCAAGCTTCATTTCAGTCCTAGGCACACAAAAGAGCAGTAAGCATAGAGTGTGAAAACTGAGTTTCCTTGAGAGCTGCTTGGAAGCCTGATGGTGTGTGAAGTTAGTGAGCCAAATGGAGTTGTTCTCCCACAAGAACCACTCGGCTGATCCTTCTTCAATATGCCCTTCACCAACATGCAGTGTTTCCTTGATTGAATTAGCTCTCACAACAATATTTGCGTCTAGAGCCTTTGCATTGAGGGCTATCTGAAAACGGCTGTGGCGCTGAAGTTGCCTGTGAATGTGGAGTTGGTGGCATGTGAAACCCGCATGTGGAGCATTCGTTTGTGTGGGATGCTCTACCAGGTTCATTTCAGTCCTAGCCATACAAAGGGCACTAAGCATAGAGTGTGAAAACTGAGTTTCCTTGAGAGCTGCTTGGAAGCCTGATGGTGTGTGAAGTTAGTGAGCCAAAAGGAGTTGTTCTCCCACAAGAACCACTCGGCTGATCCTTCTTCAATATGCCCTTCACCAACATGCAGTGTTTCCTTGATTGAATTAGCTCTCACACCAATATTTGCGTCTAGAGCCTTTGCATTGAGGGCTATCTGAAAACGGCTGTGGCGCTGAAGTTGCCTGTGAATGTGGAGTTGGTGGCATGTGAAACCCGCATGTGGAGCATTCGTTTGTGTGGGATGCTGACCAAGCTTCATTTCAGTCCCTAGGCACACAAAGAGCAGTAAGCATAGATTGTGAAAACTGAGTTTCCTTGAGAGCTGCTTGGAAGCCTGATGGTGTGTGAAGTTAGTGAGCCAAATGGAGTTGTTCTCCCACAAGAACCACTCGGCTGATCCTTCTTCAATATGCAATTCACCAACATGCAGTGTTTCCTTGATTGAATTAGCTCTCACACCAATATTTGCGTCTAGAGCCTTTGCATTGAGGGCTATCTGAAAACGGCTGTGGCGCTGAAGTTGCCTGTGAATGTGGAGTTGGTGGCATGTGAAACCCGCATGTGGAGCATTCGTTTGTGTGGGATGCTCTACCAGGTTCATTTCAGTCCTAGCCATACAAAGGGCACTAAGCATAGAGTGTGAAAACTGAGTTTCCTTGAGAGCTGCTTGGAAGCCTGATGGTGTGTGAAGTTAGTGAGCCAAAAGGAGTTGTTCTCCCACAAGAACCACTCGGCTGATCCTTCTTCAATATGCCCTTCACCAACATGCAGTGTTTCCTTGATTGAATTAGCTCTCACACCAATATTTGCGTCTAGAGCCTTTGCATTGAGGGCTATCTGAAAACGGCTGTGGCGCTGAAGTTGCCTGTGAATGTGGAGTTGGTGGCATGTGAAACCCGCATGTGGAGCATTCGTTTGTGTGGGATGCTGACCAAGCTTCATTTCAGTCCTAGGCACACAAAGAGCAGTAAGCATAGAGTGTCAAAACTGAGTTTCCTTGAGAGCTGCTTGGAAGCCTGATGGTGTGTGAAGTTAGTGAGCCAAATGGAGTTGTTCTCCCACAAGAACCACTTGGCTGATCCTTCTTCAATATGCCCTTCACCAACATGCAGTGTTTCCTTGATTGAATTAGCTCTCACACCAATATTTGCGTCTAGAGCCTTTGCATTGAGGGCTATCTGAAAACGGCTGTGGCGCTGAAGTTGCCTGTGAATGTGGAGTTGGGTGGCATGTGAAACCCGCATGTGGAGCATTCGTTTGTGTGGGATGCTCTACCAGGTTCATTTCAGTCCTAGTCATACAAAGGGCACTAAGCATAGAGTGTGAAAACTGAGTTTCCTTGAGAGCTGCTTGGAAGCCTGATGGTGTGTGAAGTTAGTGAGCCAAAAGGAATTGTTCTCCCACAAGAACCACTCGGCTGATCCTTCTTCAATATGCCCTTCACCAACATGCAGTGTTTCCTTGATTGAATTAGCTCTCACACCAATATTTGCGTCTAGAGCCTTTGCATTGAGGGCTATCTGAAAACGGCTGTGGCGCTGAAGTTGCCTGTGAATGTGGAGTTGGTGGCATGTGAAACCCGCATGTGGAGCATTCGTTTGTGTGGGATGCTGACCAAGCTTCATTTCAGTCCTAGGCACACAAAGAGCAGTAAGCATAGAGTGTGAAAACTGAGTTTCCTTGAGAGCTGCTTGGAAGCCTGATGGTGTGTGAAGTTAGTGAGCCAAATGGAGTTGTTCTCCCACAAGAACCACTCGGCTGATCCTTCTTCAATATGCCCTTCACCAACATGCAGTGTTTCCTTGATTGAATTAGCTCTCACACCAATATTTGCGTCTAGAGCCTTTGCATTGAGGGCTATCTGAAAACGGCTGTGGCGCTGAAGTTGCCTGTGAATGTGGAGTTGGTGGCATGTGAAACCCGCATGTGGAGCATTCGTTTGTGTGGGATGCTCTACCAGGTTCATTCCTGGATAATGCACTAAAAGGGCACTAAGCATAGAGTGTGAAAACTGAGTTTCCTTGAGAGCTGCTTGGAAGCCTGATGGTGTGTGAAGTTAGTGAGCCAAATGGAGTTGTTCTCCCACAAGAACCTCTCGGCTGATCCTTCTTCAATATGCCCTTCACCAACATGCAGTGTTTCCTTGATTGAATTAGCTCTCACACCAATATTTGCGTCTAGAGCCTTTGCATTGAGGGCTATCTGAAAACGGCTGTGGCGCTGAAGTTGCCTGTGAATGTGGAGTTGGTGGCATGTGAAACCCGCATGTGGAGCATTCGTTTGTGTGGGATGCTCTACCAGGTTCATTCCTAGATAATTCACACAAAGGGCAATAAGAATAGAGTGTGAAAACTGAGTTTCCTTGAGAGCTGCTTGGAAGCCTGATGGTGTGTGAAGTTAGTGAGCCAAATGGAGTTGTCCTCCCACAAGAACCACTCGGCTGATCCTTCTTCAATATGCCCTTCACCAACATGCAGTGTTTCCTTGATTGAATTAGCTCTCACACCAATATTTGCGTCTAGAGCCTTTGCATTGAGGGCTATCTGAAAACGGCTGTGGCGCTGAAGTTGCCTGTGAATGTGGAGTTGGTGGCATGTGAAACCCGCATGTGGAGCATTCGTTTGTGTGGGATGCTCTACCAGGTTCATTCCTAGATAATGCACTCAAACGACGGCACTAGCATATAGTGTGAAAACTGAGTTTTCTTGAGAGCTGCTTGGAAGCCTGATGGTGTGTGAAGTTAGTGAGCCAAATGGAGTTGTTCTCCCACAAGAACCTCTCGGCTGATCCTTTTTTCTTTTCAATATGCCCTTCACCAACATGCAGTGTTTCCTTGATTGAATTAGCTCTCACACCAATATTTGCGTCTAGAGCCTTTGCATTGAGGGCTATCTGAAAACGGCTGTGGCGCTGAAGTTGCCTGTGAATGTGGAGTTGGTGGCATGTGAAACCCGCATGTGGAGCATTCGTTTGTGTGGGATGCTCTACCAGGTTCATTCCTAGATAATGCACTCAAAGGGCACTAAGCATAGAGTGTGAAAACTGAGTTTCCTTGAGAGCTGCTTGGAAGCCTGATGGCGTGTGAAGTTAGTGAGCCAAATGGAGTTGTTCTCCCACAAGAACCACTCTGCTGATCCTTCTTCAATATGCCTTCACCAACATGTAGTGTTTCCTTGATTGAATTAGCTCTCACACCAATATTTGCGTCTAGAGCCTTTGCATTGAGGGCTATCTGAAAACGGCTGTGGCGCTGAAGTTGCCTGTGAATGTGGAGTTGGTGGCATGTGAAACCCGCATGTGGAGCATTCGTTTGTGTGA
>NW_026701430.1:0-87261 GCF_030435755.1 Ochotona princeps | reverse complement strand
TGGTTCTTGTGGGAGAACAACTCCATTTGGCTCACTAACTTCACACACCATCAGGCTTCCAAGCAGCTCTCAAGGAAACTCAGTTTTCACACTCTAGGCTTAATGCCCTTTGAGTGCCTAGGACAGAAAAGAAGCTTGGTGAGATTCCCACACAAAGCAATGCTCCACAGGCGGGTTTCACATGCCACCAACTCCACATTCACAGACAACTTCAGCGCCAAAGCCATTTTCAGATAGCCCTCAATGCAAAGGCTCTAGGCGCAAATATTGGTGTGAGAGCTAATTCAATCAAGGAAACACTGCATGTTGGTGAAGCGCATATTGAAGAAGAATCAGGCGAGTGGTTCTTGTGGGAGAACAACTCCATTTGGCTCACTAACTTCACACACCATCAGGCTTCCAAGCAGCTCTCAAGGCAACTCAGTTTTCACACTCTAGGCTTAATGCCCTTTGAGTGCCTAGGAATGAAATGCACCTGGTAGAGCATCCCACACAAACCAATGCTCCACATGCGGGTTTCACATGCCACCAACTCCACATTCACAGACAACTTCAGCGCCAAAGCCATTTTCAGATAGCCCTCAATGCAAAGGCTCTAGGCGCAAATATTGGTGTGAGAGCTAATTCAATCAAGGAAACACTGCATGTTGGTGAAGCGCATATTGAAGAAGAATCAGCGAGTGGTTCTTGTGGGAGAACAACTCCATTTGGCTCACTAACTTCACACACCATCAGGCTTCCAAGCAGCTCTCAAGGAAACTCAGTTTTCACACTCTAGGCTTAATGCCCTTGAGTGCCTAGGAATGAAATGCAGGTGGTAGAGCATCCCACACAAACCAATGCTCCACAGGCGGGTTTCACATGCCACCAACTCCACATTCACAGACAACTTCAGCGCCAAAGCCATTTTCAGATAGCCCTCAATGCAAAGGCTCTAGGCGCAAATATTGGTGTGAGAGCTAATTCAATCAAGGAAACACTGCATGTTGCTGAAGCGCATATTGAAGAAGAATCAGCCGAGTGGTTCTTGTGGGAGAACAACTCCATTTGGCTCACTAACTTCACACACCATCAGGCTTCCAAGCAGCTCTCAAGGAAACTCAGTTTTCACACTCTAGGCTTAATGTCCTTTGAGTGCATTATGTAGGAATGAACCTGGTAGAGCATCCCACACAAACCAATGCTCCACAGGCGGGTTTCACATGCCACCAACTCCACATTCACAGACAACTTCAGCGCCAAAGCCATTTTCAGATAGCCCTCAATGCAAAGGCTCTAGGCGCAAATATTGGTGTGAGAGCTAATTCAATCAAGGAAACACTGCATGTTGGTGAAGCGCATATTGAAGAAGAATCAGCCGAGTGGTTCTTGTGGGAGAACAACTCCATTTGGCTCACTAACTTCACACACCATCAGGCTTCCAAGCAGCTCTCAAGGAAACTCAGTTTTCACACTCTAGGCTTAATGCCCTTTGAGTGCCTAGGACTGAAATGCAGGTGGTAGAGCATCCCACACGAACCAATGCTCCACAGGAGGGTTTCACATGCCACCAACTCCACATTCACAGACAACTTCAGCGCCAAAGCCATTTTCAGATAGCCCTCAATGCAAAGGCTCTAGGCGCAAATATTGGTGTGAGAGCTAATTCAATCAAGGAAACACTGCATGTTGGTGAAGCGCATATTGAAGAAGAATCAGGCGAGTGGTTCTTGTGGGAGAACAACTCCATTTGGCTCACTAACTTCACACACCATCAGGCTTCCAAGCAGCTCTCAAGGAAACTCAGTTTTCACACACTAGGCTTAATGCCCTTTGAGTGCCTAGGACTGAAATGAAGCTTGGTGAGCTTATCACACAAAGCAATGCTCCACAGGCGGGTTTCACATGCCACCAACTCCACATTCACAGACAACTTCAGCGCCAAAGCCATTTTCAGATAGCCCTCAATGCAAAGGCTCTATGCGCAAATATTGGTGTGAGAGCTAATTCAATCAAGGAAACACTGCATGTTGGTGAAGCGCATATTGAAGAAGAATCAGCCGAGTGGTTCTTGTGGGAGAACAACTCCATTTTGGCTCACTAACGTCACACACCATCAGGCTTCCATGCAGCTCTCAAGGAAACTCAGTTTTCACACTCTAGGCTTAATGCCCTTTGAGTGCATTATGTAGGAATGAACCTGGTAGAGCATCCCACACAAACCAATGCTCCACATGCGGGTTTCACATGCCACCAACTCCACATTCACAGACAACTTCAGCGCCAAAGCCATTTTCAGATAGCCCTCAACACAAAGGCTCTAGGCGCAAATATTGGTGTGAGAGCTAATTCAATCAAGGAAACACTGCATGTTGGTGAAGCGCATATTGAAGAAGAATCAGCCGAGTGGTTCTTGTGGGAGAACAACTCCATTTGGCTCACTAACTTCACACACCATCAGGCTTCCAAGCAGCTCTCAAGGAAACTCAGTTTTCACACTCTAGGCTTAATGCCCTTTGAGTGCCTAGGACTGAAATGCAGGTGGTAGAGCATCCCACACGAACCAATGCTCCACAGGAGGGTTTCACATGCCACCAACTCCACATTCACAGACAACTTCAGCGCCAAAGCCATTTTCAGATAGCCCTCAATGCAAAGGCTCTAGGCGCAAATATTGGTGTGAGAGCTAATTCAATCAAGGAAACACTGCATGTTGGTGAAGCGCATATTGAAGAAGAATCAGGCGAGTGGTTCTTGTGGGAGAACAACTCCATTTGGCTCACTAACTTCACACACCATCAGGCTTCCAAGCAGCTCTCAGGAAACTCAGTTTTCACACTCTAGGCTTAATGCCCTTTGAGTGCCTAGGACTGAAATGAAGCTTGGTGAGCTTATCACACAAAGCAATGCTCCACAGGCGGGTTTCACATGCCACCAACTCCACATTCACAGACAACTTCAGCGCCAAAGCCATTTTCAGATAGCCCTCAATGCAAAGGCTCTAGGCGCAAATATTGGTGTGAGAGTTAATTCAATCAAGGAAACACTGCATGTTGGTGAAGCGCATATTGAAGAAGAATCAGCCGAGTGGTTCTTGTGGGAGAACAACTCCATTTGGCTCACTAACTTCACACACCATCAGGCTTCCAAGCAGCTCTCAAGGAAACTCAGTTTTCACACTCTAGGCTTAATGCCCTTTGAGTGCATTATCTAGGAATGAACCTGGTAGAGCATCCCACACAAACCAATGCTCCACATGCGGGTTTCACATGCCACCAACTCCACATTCACAGACAACTTCAGCGCCAAAGCCATTTTCAGATAGCCCTCAATGCAAAGGCTCTAGGCGCAAATATTGGTGTGAGAGCTAATTCAATCAAGGAAACACTGCATGTTGGTGAAGCGCATATTGAAGAAGAATCAGGCGAGTGGTTCTTGTGGGAGAACAACTCCATTTGGCTCACTAACTTCACACACCATCAGGCTTCCAAGCAGCTCTCAAGGAAACTCAGTTTTCACACTCTAGGCTTAATGCCCTTTGAGTGCCTAGGAATGAAATGCACCTGGTAGAGCATCCCACACAAACCAATGCTCCACATGCGGGTTTCACATGCCACCAACTCCACATTCACAGACAACTTCAGCGCCAAAGCCATTTTCAGATAGCCCCTCAATGCAAAGGCTCTAGGCGCAAATATTGGTGTGAGAGCTAATTCAATCAAGGAAACACTGCATGTTGGTGAAGCGCATATTGAAGAAGAATCAGCCGAGTGGTTCTTGTGGGAGAACAACTCCATTTGGCTCACTAACTTCACACACCATCAGGCTTCCAAGCAGCTCTCAAGGAAACTCAGTTTTCACACTCTAGGCTTAATGCCCTTTGAGTGCCTAGGACTGAAAGGCATGTGGTAGAGCATCCCACACGAACCAATGCTCCACTTGCGGGTTTCACATGCCACCAACTCCACATTCACAGACAACTTCAGCGCCAAAGCCATTTTCAGATAGCCCTCAATGCAAAGGCTCTAGGCGCAAATATTGGTGTGAGAGCTAATTCAATCAAGGAAACACTGCATGTTGGTGAAGCGCATATTGAAGAAGAATCAGGCGAGTGGTTCTTGTGGGAGAACAACTCCATTTGGCTCACTAACTTCACACACCATCAGGCTTCCAAGCAGCTCTCAAGGAAACTCAGTTTTCACACTCTAGGCTTAATGCCCTTTGAGTGCCTAGGACAGAAAAGAAGCTTGGTGAGATTCCCACACAAAGCAATGCTCCACAGGCGGGTTTCACATGCCACCAACTCCACATTCACAGACAACTTCAGCGCCAAAGCCATTTTCAGATAGCCCTCAATGCAAAGGCTCTAGGCGCAAATATTGGTGTGAGAGCTAATTCAATCAAGGAAACACTGCATGTTGGTGAAGCGCATATTGAAGAAGAATCAGGCGAGTGGTTCTTGTGGGAGAACAACTCCGTTTGGCTCACTAACTTCACACACCATCAGGCTTCCAAGCAGCTCTCAAGGAAACTCAGTTTTCACACTCTAGGCTTAATGCCCTTTGAGTGCCTAGGAATGAAATGCAGGTGGTAGAGCATCCCACACGAACCAATGCTCCACATGCGGGTTTCACATGCCACCAACTCCACATTCACAGACAACTTCAGCGCCAAAGCCATTTTCAGATAGCCCTCAATGCAAAGGCTCTAGGCGCAAATATTGGTGTGAGAGCTAATTCAATCAAGGAAACACTGCATGTTGGTGAAGCGCATATTGAAGAAGAATCAGCCGAGTGGTTCTTGTGGGAGAACAACTCCCATTTGGCTCACTAACGTCACACACCATCAGGCTTCCATGCAGCTCTCAAGGAAACTCAGTTTTCACACTCTAGGCTTAATGTCCTTTGAGTGCATTATGTAGGAATGAACCTGGTAGAGCATCCCACACAAACCAATGCTCCACATGCGGGTTTCACATGCCACCAACTCCACATTCACAGACAACTTCAGCGCCAAAGCCATTTTCAGATAGCCCTCAATGCAAAGGCTCTATGCGCAAATATTGGTGTGAGAGCTAATTCAATCAAGGAAACACTGCATGTTGGTGAAGCGCATATTGAAGAAGAATCAGCCGAGTGGTTCTTGTGGGAGAACAACACCATTTGGCTCACTAACTTCACACACCATCAGGCTTCCAAGCAGCTCTCAAGGAAACTCAGTTTTCACACTCTAGGCTTAATGCCCTTTGAGTGCCTAGGAATGAAATGCAGGTGGTAGAGCATCCCACACAAAGCAATGCTCCACAGGCGGGTTTCACATGCCACCAACTCCACATTCACAGACAACTTCAGCGCCAAAGCCATTTTCAGATAGCCCTCAATGCAAAGGCTCTAGGCGCAAATATTGGTGTGAGAGCTAATTCAATCAAGGAAACACTGCATGTTGGTGAAGCGCATATTGAAGAAGAATCAGGCGAGTGGTTCTTGTGGGAGAACAACTCCATTTGGCTCACTAACTTCACACACCATCAGGCTTCCAAGCAGCTCTCAAGGAAACTCAGTTTTCACACTCTAGGCTTAATGCCCTTTGAGTGCCTAGGAATGAAATGCAGGTGGTAGAGCATCCCACACGAACCAATGCTCCACAGGCGGGTTCACATGCCACCAACTCCACATTCACAGACAACTTCAGCGCCAAAGCCATTTTCAGATAGCCCTCAATGCAAAGGCTCTAGGCGCAAATATTGGTGTGAGAGCTAATTCAATCAAGGAAACACTGCATGTTGGTGAAGCGCATATTGAAGAAGAATCAGCCGAGTGGTTCTTGTGGGAGAACAACTCCATTTGGCTCACTAACGTCACACACCATCAGGCTTCCAAGCAGCTCTCAAGGAAACTCAGTTTTCACACCCTAGGCTTAATGTCCTTTGAGTGCATTATGTAGGAATCAACCTGGTAGAGCATCCCACACAAACCAATGCTCCACATGCGGGTTTCACATGCCACCAACTCCACATTCACAGACAACTTCAGCGCCAAAGCCATTTTCAGATAGCCCTCAATGCAAAGGCTCTAGGCGCAAATATTGGTGTGAGAGCTAATTCAATCAAGGAAACACTGCATGTTGGTGAAGCGCATATTGAAGAAGAATCAGCCGAGTGGTTCTTGTGGGAGAACAACTCCATTTGGCTCACTAACTTCACACACCATCAGGCTTCCAAGCAGCTCTCAAGGAAACTCAGTTTTCACACTCTAGGCTTAATGCCCTTTGAGTGCCTAGGACTGAAATGCAGGTGGTAGAGCATCCCCACACGAACCAATGCTCCACATGCGGGTTTCACATGCCACCAACTCCACATTCACAGACAACTTCAGCGCCAAAGCCATTTTCAGATAGCCCTCAATGCAAAGGCTCTAGGCGCAAATATTGGTGTGAGAGCTAATTCAATCAAGGAAACACTGCATGTTGGTGAAGCGCATATTGAAGAAGAATCAGCCGAGTGGTTCTTGTGGGAGAACAACTCCATTTTGGCTCACTAACTTCACACACCATCAGGCTTCCAAGCAGCTCTCAAGGAAACTCAGTTTTCACACTCTAGGCTTAATGCCCTTTGAGTGCATTATCTAGGAATGAACCTGGTAGAGCATCCCACACAAACCAATGCTCCACATGCGGGTTTCACATGCCACCAACTCCACATTCACAGACAACTTCAGCGCCAAAGCCATTTTCAGATAGCCCTCAATGCAAAGGCTCTAGGTGCAAATATTGGTGTGAGAGCTAATTCAATCAAGGAAACACTGCATCTTGGTGAAGCGCATATTGAAGAAGAATCAGCCGAGTGGTTCTTGTGGGAGAACAACTCCATTTGGCTCACTAACTTCACACACCATCAGGCTTCCAAGCAGCTCTCAAGGAAACTCAGTTTTCACACTCTAGGCTTAATGCCCTTTGAGTGCCAAGGACTGAAATGAAGCTTGGTGAGATTCCCACACAAACAAATGCTCCACATGCGGGTTTCACATGCCACCAACTCCACATTCACAGACAACTTCAGCGCCAAAGCCTTTTTCAGATAGCTCTCAATACAAAGGCTCTAGGCGCAAATATTGGTGTGAGAGCTAATTCAATCAAGGAAACACTGCATGTTGGTGAAGCGCATATTGAAGAAGAATCAGGCGAGTGGTTCTTGTGGGAGAACAACTCCATTTGGCTCACTAACTTCACACACCATCAGGCTTCCAAGCAGCTCTCAAGGAAACTCAGTTTTCACACTCTAGGCTTAATGCCCTTTGAGTGCATTATGTAGGAATGAACCTGGTAGAGCATCCCACACAAACCAATGCTCCACATGCGGGTTTCACATGCCACCAACTCCACATTCACAGACAACTTCAGCGCCAAAGCCATTTTCAGATAGCCCTCAATGCAAAGGCTCTAGGCGCAAATATTGGTGTGAGAGCTAATTCAATCAAGGAAACACTGCATGTTGGTGAAGCGCATATTGAAGAAGAATCAGGCGAGTGGTTCTTGTGGGAGAACAACTCCATTTGGCTCACTAACTTCACACACCATCAGGCTTCCAAGCAGCTCTCAAGGAAACTCAGTTTTCACAACTCTAGGCTTAATGCCCTTTGAGTGCATTATGTAGGAATGAACCTGGTAGAGCATCCCACACAAACCAATGCTCCACATGCGGGTTTCACATGCCACCAACTCCACATTCACAGACAACTTCAGCGCCAAAGCCATTTTCAGATAGCCCTCAATGCAAAGGCTCTAGGCGCAAATATTGGTGTGAGAGCTAATTCAATCAAGGAAACACTGCATGTTGGTGAAGCGCATATTGAAGAAGAATCAGGCGAGTGGTTCTTGTGGGAGAACAACTCCATTTGGCTCACTAACTTCACACACCATCAGGCTTCCAAGCAGCTCTCAAGGAAACTCAGTTTTCACACTCTAGGCTTAATGCCCTTTGAGTGCCTAGGAATGAAATGCAGGTGTAGAGCATCCCACACAAACAAATGCTCACATGCGGGTTTCACATGCCACCAACTCCACATTCACAGACAACTTCAGCGCCAAAGCCATTTTCAGATAGCCCTCAATGCAAAGGCTCTAGACGCAAATATTGGTGTGAGAGCTAATTCAATCAAGGAAACACTGCATGTTGGTGAAGCGCATATTGAAGAAGAATCAGGCGAGTGGTTCTTGTGGGAGAACAACTCCATTTGGCTCACTAACTTCACACACCATCAGGCTTCCAAGCAGCTCTCAAGGAAACTCAGTTTTCACACTCTAGGCTTAATGCCCTTTGAGTGCCTAGGAATGAAATGCACCTGGTAGAGCATCCCACACAAACCAATGCTCCACATGCGGGTTTCACATGCCACCAACTCCACATTCACAGACAACTTCAGCGCCAAAGCCATTTTCAGATAGCCCTCAATGCAAAGGCTCTAGGCGCAAATATTGGTGTGAGAGCTAATTCAATCAAGGAAACACTGCATGTTGGTGAAGCGCATATTGAAGAAGAATCAGGCGAGTGGTTCTTGTGGGAGAACAACTCCATTTGGCTCACTAACTTCACACACCATCAGGCTTCCAAGCAGCTCTCAAGGAAACTCAGTTTTCACACTCTAGGCTTAATGCCCTTTGAGTGCCTAGGAATGAAATGCAGGTGGTAGAGCATCCCACACGAACCAATGCTCCACATGCGGGTTTCACATGCCACCAACTCCACATTCACAGACAACTTCAGCGCCAAAGCCATTTTCAGATAGCCCTCAATGCAAAGGCTCTATGCGCAAATATTGGTGTGAGAGCTAATTCAATCAAGGAAACACTGCATGTTGGTGAAGCGCATATTGAAGAAGAATCAGCCGAGTGGTTCTTGTGGGAGAACAACTCCATTTTGGCTCACTAACGTCACACACCATCAGGCTTCCATGCAGCTCTCAAGGAAACTCAGTTTTCACACTCTAGGCTTAATGTCCTTTGAG
This sequence comes from Ochotona princeps, assembly GCF_030435755.1. Taxonomy (NCBI): domain Eukaryota; kingdom Metazoa; phylum Chordata; class Mammalia; order Lagomorpha; family Ochotonidae; genus Ochotona; species Ochotona princeps. The sequence continues at coordinate 78,280 of NW_026701430.1, read as the reverse complement.
TGCATTATGTAGGAATGAACCTGGTAGAGCATCCCACACAAACCAATGCTCCACATGCGGGTTTCACATGCCACCAACTCCACATTCACAGACAACTTCAGCGCCAAAGCCATTTTCAGATAGCCCCCAATGCAAAGGCTCTAGGCGCAAATATTGGTGTGAGAGCTAATTCAATCAAGGAAACACTGCATGTTGGTGAAGCGCATATTGAAGAAGAATCAGGCGAGTGGTTCTTGTGGGAGAACAACTCCATTTGGCTCACTAACTTCACACACCATCAGGCTTCCAAGCAGCTCTCAAGGCAACTCAGTTTTCACACTCTAGGCTTAATGTCCTTTGAGTGCATTATGTAGGAATGAACCTGGTAGAGCATCCCACACAAACCAATGCTCCACATGCGGGTTTCACATGCCACCAACTCCACATTCACAGACAACTTCAGCGCCAAAGCCATTTTCAGATAGCCCTCAATGCAAAGGCTCTAGGCGCAAATATTGGTGTGAGAGCTAATTCAATCAAGGAAACACTGCATGTTGGTGAAGCGCATATTGAAGAAGAATCAGGCGAGTGGTTCTTGTGGGAGAACAACTCCATTTGGCTCACTAACTTCACACACCATCAGGCTTCCAAGCAGCTCTCAAGGAAACTCAGTTTTCACACTCTAGGCTTAATGCCCTTTGAGTGCCTAGGAATGAAATGCAGCTTGGTGAGCATCCCACACAAACCAATGCTCCACAGGCGGGTTTCACATGCCACCAACTCCACATTCACAGACAACTTCAGCGCCAAAGCCATTTTCAGATAGCCCTCAATGCAAAGGCTCTATGCGCAAATATTGGTGTGAGAGCTAATTCAATCAAGGAAACACTGCATGTTGGTGAAGCGCATATTGAAGAAGAATCAGGCGAGTGGTTCTTGTGGGAGAACAACTCCATTTGGCTCACTAACTTCACACACCATCAGGCTTCCAAGCAGCTCTCAAGGAAACTCAGTTTTCACACTCTAGGCTTAATGCCCTTTGAGTGCATTATCTAGGAATGAACCTGGTAGAGCATCCCACACAAACCAATGCTCCACATGCGGGTTTCACATGCCACCAACTCCACATTCACAGACAACTTCAGCGCCAAAGCCATTTTCAGATAGCCCTCAATGCAAAGGCTCTATGCGCAAATATTGGTGTGAGAGCTAATTCAATCAAGGAAACACTGCATGTTGGTGAAGCGCATATTGAAGAAGAATCAGCCGAGTGGTTCTTGTGGGAGAACAACTCCATTTGGCTCACTAACTTCACACACCATCAGGCTTCCAAGCAGCTCTCAAGGAAACTCAGTTTTCACACTCTAGGCTTAATGCCCTTTGAGTGCCTAGGACTGAAATGCAGCTTGGTGAGCATCCCACACAAACCAATGCTCCACAGGCGGGTTTCACATGCCACCAACTCCACATTCACAGACAACTTCAGCGCCAAAGCCATTTTCAGATAGCCCTCAATGCAAAGGCTCTAGGCGCAAATATTGGTGTGAGAGCTAATTCAATCAAGGAAACACTGCATGTTGGTGAAGCGCATATTGAAGAAGAATCAGCCGAGTGGTTCTTGTGGGAGAACAACTCCATTTGGCTCACTAACTTCACACACCATCAGGCTTCCAAGCAGCTCTCAAGGAAACTCAGTTTTCACACTCTAGGCTTAATGCCCTTTGAGTGCCTAGGACTGAAAGGCAGGTGGTAGAGCATCCCACACGAACCAATGCTCCACATGCGGGTTTCACATGCCACCAACTCCACATTCACAGACAACTTCAGCGCCAAAGCCATTTTCAGATAGCCCTCAATGCAAAGGCTCTAGGCCCAAATATTGGTGTGAGAGCTAATTCAATCAAGGAAACACTGCATGTTGGTGAAGCGCATATTGAAGAAGAATCAGCCGAGTGGTTCTTGTGGGAGAACAACTCCATTTTGGCTCACTAACGTCACACACCATCAGGCTTCCATGCAGCTCTCAAGGAAACTCAGTTTTCACGCTCTAGGCTTAATGTCCTTTGAGTGCATTATGTAGGAATGAACACGGTAGAGCATCCCACACAAAGCAATGCTCCACAGGCGGGTTTCACATGCCACCAACTCCACATTCACAGACAACTTCAGCGCCAAAGCCATTTTCAGATAGCCCTCAATGCAAAGGCTCTAGACGCAAATATTGGTGTGAGAGCTAATTCAATCAAGGAAACACTGCATGTTGGTGAAGCGCATATTGAAGAAGAATCAGGCGAGTGGTTCTTGTGGGAGAACAACTCCATTTGGCTCACTAACTTCACACACCATCAGGCTTCCAAGCAGCTCTCAAGGAAACTCAGTTTTCACACTCTAGGCTTAATGCCCTTTGAGTGCATTATGTAGGAATGAACCTGGTAGAGCATCCCACACAAACCAATGCTCCACATGCGGGTTTCACATGCCACCAACTCCACATTCACAGACAACTTCAGCGCCAAAGCCATTTTCAGATAGCCCTCAATGCAAAGGCTCTAGGCGCAAATATTGGTGTGAGAGCTAATTCAATCAAGGAAACACTGCATGTTGGTGAAGCGCATATTGAAGAAGAATCAGGCGAGTGGTTCTTGTGGGAGAACAACTCCATTTGGCTCACTAACTTCACACACCATCAGGCTTCCAAGCAGCTCTCAAGGAAACTCAGTTTTCACACTCTAGGCTTAATGCCCTTTGAGTGCCTAGGACTGAAATGCAGGTGGTAGAGCATCCCACACGAACCAATGCTCCACAGGCGGGTTTCACATGCCACCAACTCCACATTCACAGACAACTTCAGCGCCAAAGCCATTTTCAGATAGCCCTCAATGCAAAGGCTCTAGGCGCAAATATTGGTGTGAGAGCTAATTCAATCAAGGAAACACTGCATGTTGGTGAAGCGCATATTGAAGAAGAATCAGCCGAGTGGTTCTTGTGGGAGAACAACTCCATTTGGCTCACTAACTTCACACACCATCAGGCTTCCAAGCAGCTCTCAAGGCAACTCAGTTTTCACACTCTAGGCTTAATGCCCTTTGAGTGCCTAGGAATGAAATGCACCTGGTAGAGCATCCCACACAAACCAATGCTCCACATGCGGGTTTCACATGCCACCAACTCCACATTCACAGACAACTTCAGCGCCAAAGCCATTTTCAGATAGCCCTCAATGCAAAGGCTCTAGGCGCAAATATTGGTGTGAGAGCTAATTCAATCAAGGAAACACTGCATGTTGGTGAAGCGCATATTGAAGAAGAATCAGGCGAGTGGTTCTTGTGGGAGAACAACTCCATTTGGCTCACTAACTTCACACACCATCAGGCTTCCAAGCAGCTCTCAAGGAAACTCAGTTTTCACACTCTAGGCTTAATGCCCTTTGAGTGCATTATGTAGGAATGAACCTGGTAGAGCATCCCACACAAACCAATGCTCCACATGCGGGTTTCACATGCCACCAACTCCACATTCACAGACAACTTCAGCGCCAAAGCCATTTTCAGATAGCCCTCAATACAAAGGCTCTAGGCGCAAATATTGGTGTGAGAGCTAATTCAATCAAGGAAACACTGCATGTTGGTGAAGCGCATATTGAAGAAGAATCAGCCGAGTGGTTCTTGTGGGAGAACAACTCCATTTGGCTCACTAACTTCACACACCATCAGGCTTCCAAGCAGCTCTCAAGGAAACTCAGTTTTCACACTCTAGGCTTAATGCCCTTTGAGTGCCTAGGACTGAAATGCAGGTGGTAGAGCATCCCACACGAACCAATGCTCCACAGGCGGGTTTCACATGCCACCAACTCCACATTCACAGACAACTTCAGCGCCAAAGCCATTTTCAGATAGCCCTCAATGCAAAGGCTCTAGGCCCAAATATTGGTGTGAGAGCTAATTCAATCAAGGAAACACTGCATGTTGGTGAAGCGCATATTGAAGAAGAATCAGGCGAGTGGTTCTTGTGGGAGAACAACTCCATTTTGGCTCACTAACTTCACACACCATCAGGCTTCCATGCAGCTCTCAAGGAAACTCAGTTTTCACACTCTAGGCTTAATGCCCTTTGAATGCATTATCTAGGAATGAACCTGGTAGAGCATCCCACACAAACCAATGCTCCACATGCGGGTTTCACATGCCACCAACTCCACATTCACAGAACAACTTCAGCGCCAAAGCCATTTTCAGGTAGCCCTCAATGCAAAGGCTCTAGGCCCAAATATTGGTGTGAGAGCTAATTCAATCAAGGAAACACTGCATGTTGGTGAAGCGCATATTGAAGAAGAATCAGCCGAGTGGTTCTTGTGGAGAACAACTCCATTTGGCTCACTAACTTCACACACCATCAGGCTTCCAAGCAGCTCTCAAGGAAACTCAGTTTTCACACTCTAGGCTTAATGCCCTTTGAGTGCCTAGGACTGAAATGAAGCTTGGTGAGATTCCCACACAAACCAATGCTCCACATGCGGGTTTCACATGCACCAACTCCACATTCACAGACAACTTCAGCGCCAAAGCCGTTTTCAGATAGCTCTCAATACAAAGGCTCTAGGTGCAAATATTGGTGTGAGAGCTAATTCAATCAAGGAAACACTGCATGTTGGTGAAGCGCATATTGAAGAAGAATCAGGCGAGTGGTTCTTGTGGAGAACAACTCCATTTGGCTCACTAACTTCACACACCATCAGGCTTCCAAGCAGCTCTCAAGGAAACTCAGTTTTCAAACTCTAAGCTTAATGCCCTTTGAGTGCATTATGTAGGAATGAACCTGGTAGAGCATCCCACACGAACCAATGCTCCACATGCGGGTTTCACATGCCACCAACTCCACATTCACAGACAACTTCAGCGCCAAAGCCATTTTCAGATAGCCCTCAATGCAAAGGCTCTAGGCGCAAATATTGGTGTGAGAGCTAATTCAATCAAGGAAACACTGCATGTTGGTGAAGCGCATATTGAAGAAGAATCAGGCGAGTGGTTCTTGTGGGAGAACAACTCCATTTGGCTCACTAACTTCACACACCATCAGGCTTCCAAGCAGCTCTCAAGGAAACTCAGTTTTCACACTCTAGGCTTAATGCCCTTTGAGTGCCTAGGACTGAAATGCAGGTGGTAGAGCATCCCACACGAACCAATGCTCCAAAGGCGGGTTTCACATGCCACCAACTCCACATTCACAGACAACTTCAACGCCAAAGCCATTTTCAGATAGCCCTCAATGCAAAGGCTCTAGGCGCAAATATTGGTGTGAGAGCTAATTCAATCAAGGAAACACTGCATGTTGGTGAAGCGCATATTGAAGAAGAATCAGCCGAGTGGTTCTTGTGGGAGAACAACTCCATTTTGGCTCACTAACTTCACACACCATCAGGCTTCCAAGCAGCTCTCAAGGAAACTCAGTTTTCACACTCTAGGCTTAATGCCCTTTGAGTGCATTATGTAGGAATGAACCTGGTAGAGCATCCCACACAAACCAATGCTCCACATGCGGGTTTCACATGCCACCAACTCCACATTCACAGACAACTTCAGCGCCAAAGCCATTTTCAGGTAGCCCTCAATGCAAAGGCTCTAGGTGCAAATATTGGTGTGAGAGCTAATTCAATCAAGGAAACACTGCATCTTGGTGAAGCACATATTGAAGAAGAATCAGCCGAGTGGTTCTTGTGGGAGAACAACTCCATTTGGCTCACTAACTTCACACACCATCAGGCTTCCAAGCAGCTCTCAAGGAAACTCAGTTTTTCACACTCTAGGCTTAATGCCCTTTGAGTGCCTAGGACTGAAATGAAGCTTGGTGAGATTCCCACACAAACAAATGCTCCACAGGCGGGTTTCACATGCCACCAACTCCACATTCACAGACAACTTCAGCGCCAAAGCCGTTTTCAGATAGCTCTCAATACAAAGGCTCTAGGCGCAAATATTGGTGTGAGAGCTAATTCAATCAAGGAAACACTGCATGTTGGTGAAGCGCATATTGAAGAAGAATCAGCCGAGTGGTTCTTGTGGGAGAACAACTCCATTTGGCTCACTAACTTCACACACCATCAGGCTTCCAAGCAGCTCTCAAGGAAACTCAGTTTTCACACTCTAGGCTTAATGCCCTTTGAGTGCCTAGGACTGAAATGCACCTGGTAGAGCATCCCACACAAACGAATGCTCCACATGCGGGTTTCACATGCCACCAACTCCACATTCACAGACAACTTCAGCGCCAAAGCCATTTTCAGATAGCCCTCAATGCAAAGGCTCTAGGCCCAAATATTGGTGTGAGAGCTAATTCAATCAAGGAAACACTGCATGTTGGTGAAGCGCATATTGAAGAAGAATCAGCCGAGTGGTTCTTGTGGGAGAACAACTCCATTTTGGCTCACTAACTTCACACACCATCAGGCTTCCATGCAGCTCTCAAGGAAACTCAGTTTTCACACTCTAGGCTTAATGCCCTTTGAATGCATTATCTAGGAATGAACCTGGTAGAGCATCCCACACAAACCAATGCTCCACATGCAGGTTTCACATGCCACCAACTCCACATTCACAGACAACTTCAGCGCCAAAGCCATTTTCAGGTAGCCCTCAATGCAAAGGCTCCAGGCCCAAATATTGGTGTGAGAGCTAATTCAATCAAGGAAACACTGCATGTTGGTGAAGCGCATATTGAAGAAGAATCAGCCGAGTGGTTCTTGTGGGAGAACAACTCCATTTGGCTCACTAACTTCACACACCATCAGGCTTCCAAGCAGCTCTCAAGGAAACTCAGTTTTCACACTCTAGGCTTAATGCCCTTTGAGTGCCTAGGACTGAAATGAAGCTTGGTGAGATTCCCACACAAACCAATGCTCCACAGGCGGGTTTCACATGCCACCAACTCCACATTCACAGACAACTTCAGCGCCAAAGCCGTTTTCAGATAGCTCTCAATACAAAGGCTCTAGGTGCAAATATTGGTGTGAGAGCTAATTCAATCAAGGAAACACTGCATGTTGGTGAAGCGCATATTGAAGAAGAATCAGGCGAGTGGTTCTTGTGGGAGAACAACTCCATTTGGCTCACTAACTTCACACACCATCAGGCTTCCAAGCAGCTCTCAAGGAAACTCAGTTTTCAAACTCTAAGCTTAATGCCCTTTGAGTGCATTATGTAGGAATGAACCTGGTAGAGCATCCCACACAAACCGATGCTCCACATGCGGGTTTCACATGCCACCAACTCCACATTCACAGACAACTTCAGCGCCAAAGCCATTTTCAGATAGCCCTCAATGCAAAGGCTCTAGGCGCAAATATTGGTGTGAGAGCTAATTCAATCAAGGAAACACTGCATGTTGGTGAAGCGCATATTGAAGAAGAATCAGGCGAGTGGTTCTTGTGGGAGAACAACTCCATTTGGCTCACTAACTTCACACACCATCAGGCTTCCAAGCAGCTCTCAAGGAAACTCAGTTTTCACACTCTAGGCTTAATGCCCTTTGAGTGCCTAGGACTGAAATGCAGGTGGTAGAGCATCCCACACGAACCAATGCTCCAAAGGCGGGTTTCACATGCCACCAACTCCACATTCACAGACAACTTCAACGCCAAAGCCATTTTCAGATAGCCCTCAATGCAAAGGCTCTAGGCGCAAATATTGGTGTGAGAGCTAATTCAATCAAGGAAACACTGCATGTTGGTGAAGCGCATATTGAAGAAGAATCAGCCGAGTGGTTCTTGTGGGAGAACAACTCCATTTTGGCTCACTAACTTCACACACCATCAGGCTTCCAAGCAGCTCTCAAGGAAACTCAGTTTTCACACTCTAGGCTTAATGCCCTTTGAGTGCATTATGTAGGAATGAACCTGGTAGAGCATCCCACACAAACCAATGCTCCACATGCGGGTTTCACATGCCACCAACTCCACATTCACAGACAACTTCAGCGCCAAAGCCATTTTCAGGTAGCCCTCAATGCAAAGGCTCTAGGTGCAAATATTGGTGTGAGAGCTAATTCAATCAAGGAAACACTGCATCTTGGTGAAGCACATATTGAAGAAGAATCAGCCGAGTGGTTCTTGTGGGAGAACAACTCCATTTGGCTCACTAACTTCACACACCATCAGGCTTCCAAGCAGCTCTCAAGGAAACTCAGTTTTCACACTCTAGGCTTAATGCCCTTTGAGTGCCTAGGACTGAAATGAAGCTTGGTGAGATTCCCACACAAACAAATGCTCCACAGGCGGGTTTCACATGCCACCAACTCCACATTCACAGACAACTTCAGCGCCACAGCCGTTTTCAGATAGCTCTCAATACAAAGGCTCTAGGCGCAAATATTGGTGTGAGAGCTAATTCAATCAAGGAAACACTGCATGTTGGTGAAGCGCATATTGAAGAAGAATCAGCCGAGTGGTTCTTGTGGGAGAACAACTCCATTTGGCTCACTAACTTCACACACCATCAGGCTTCCAAGCAGCTCTCAAGGAAACTCAGTTTTCACACTCTAGGCTTAATGCCCTTTGAGTGCCTAGGAATGAAATGAAGCTTGGTGAGATTCCCACACAAACCAATGCTCCACATGCGGGTTTCACATGCCACCAACTCCACATTCACAGACAACTTCAGCGCCAAAGCCGTTTTCAGATAGCTCTCAATACAAAGGCTCTAGGTGCAAATATTGGTGTGAGAGCTAATTCAATCAAGGAAACACTGCATGTTGGTGAAGCGCATATTGAAGAAGAATCAGGCGAGTGGTTCTTGTGGGAGAACAACTCCATTTGGCTCACTAACTTCACACACCATCAGGCTTCCAAGCAGCTCTCAAGGAAACTCAGTTTTCAAACTCTAAGCTTAATGCCCTTTGAGTGCATTATGTAGGAATGAACCTGGTAGAGCATCCCACACAAACCGATGCTCCACATGCGGGTTTCACATGCCACCAACTCCACATTCACAGACAACTTCAGCGCCAAAGCCATTTTCAGATAGCCCTCAATGCAAAGGCTCTAGGCGCAAATATTGGTGTGAGAGCTAATTCAATCAAGGAAACACTGCATGTTGGTGAAGCGCATATTGAAGAAGAATCAGGCGAGTGGTTCTTGTGGGAGAACAACTCCATTTGGCTCACTAACTTCACACACCATCAGGCTTCCAAGCAGCTCTCAAGGAAACTCAGTTTTCACACTCTAGGCTTAATGCCCTTTGAGTGCCTAGGACTGAAATGCAGGTGGTAGAGCATCCCACACGAACCAATGCTCCAAAGGCGGGTTTCACATGCCACCAACTCCACATTCACAGACAACTTCAACGCCAAAGCCATTTTCAGATAGCCCTCAATGCAAAGGCTCTAGGCGCAAATATTGGTGTGAGAGCTAATTCAATCAAGGAAACACTGCATGTTGGTGAAGCGCATATTGAAGAAGAATCAGCCGAGTGGTTCTTGTGGGAGAACAACTCCATTTTGGCTCACTAACTTCACACACCATCAGGCTTCCAAGCAGCTCTCAAGGAAACTCAGTTTTCACACTCTAGGCTTAATGCCCTTTGAGTGCATTATGTAGGAATGAACCTGGTAGAGCATCCCACACAAACCAATGCTCCACATGCGGGTTTCACATGCCACCAACTCCACATTCACAGACAACTTCAGCGCCAAAGCCATTTTCAGGTAGCCCTCAATGCAAAGGCTCTAGGTGCAAATATTGGTGTGAGAGCTAATTCAATCAAGGAAACACTGCATCTTGGTGAAGCACATATTGAAGAAGAATCAGCCGAGTGGTTCTTGTGGGAGAACAACTCCATTTGGCTCACTAACTTCACACACCATCAGGCTTCCAAGCAGCTCTCAAGGAAACTCAGTTTTCACACTCTAGGCTTAATGCCCTTTGAGTGCCTAGGACTGAAATGAAGCTTGGTGAGATTCCCACACAAACAAATGCTCCACAGGCGGGTTTCACATGCCACCAACTCCACATTCACAGACAACTTCAGCGCCACAGCCGTTTTCAGATAGCTCTCAATACAAAGGCTCTAGGCGCAAATATTGGTGTGAGAGCTAATTCAATCAAGGAAACACTGCATGTTGGTGAAGCGCATATTGAAGAAGAATCAGCCGAGTGGTTCTTGTGGGAGAACAACTCCATTTGGCTCACTAACTTCACACACCATCAGGCTTCCAAGCAGCTCTCAAGGAAACTCAGTTTTCACACTCTAGGCTTAATGCCCTTTGAGTGCCTAGGAATGAAATGCACCTGGTAGAGCATCCCACACAAACCAATGCTCCACATGCGGGTTTCACATGCCACCAACTCCACATTCACAGACAACTTCAGCGCCAAAGCCATTTTCAGATAGCCCTCAATGCAAAGGCTCTAGGCGCAAATATTGGTGTGAGAGCTAATTCAATCAAGGAAACACTGCATGTTGGTGAAGCGCATATTGAAGAAGAATCAGCCGAGTGGTTCTTGTGGGAGAACAACTCCATTTAGGCTCACTAACTTCACACACCATCAGGCTTCCATGCAGCTCTCAAGGAAACTCAGTTTTCACACTCTAGTCTTAATGCCCTTTGAGTGCATTATGTAGGAATGAACCTGGTAGAGCATCCCACACAAACCAATGCTCCACAGGCGGGTTTCACATGCCACCAACTCCACATTCACAGACAACTTCAGCGCCAAAGCCATTTTCAGATAGCTCTCAATACAAAGGCTCTATGCGCAAATATTGGTGTGAGAGCTAATTCAATCAAGGAAACACTGCATGTTGGTGAAGCGCATATTGAAGAAGAATCAGCCGAGTGGTTCTTGTGGGAGAACAACTCCATTTGGCTCACTAACTTCACACACCATCAGGCTTCCAAGCAGCTCTCAAGGAAACTCAGTTTTCACACTCTAGGCTTAATGCCCATTGAGTGCATTATGTAGGAATGAACCTGATAGAGCATCCCACACAAACCAATGCTCCACATGCGGGTTTCACATGCCACCAACTCCACATTCACAGACAACTTCAGCGCCAAAGCCGTTTTCAGATAGCCCTCAATGCAAAGGCTCTATGCGCAAATATTGGTGTGAGAGCTAATTCAATCAAGGAAACACTGCATGTTGGTGAAGCGCATATTGAAGAAGAATCAGCCGAGTGGTTCTTGTGGGAGAACAACTCCATTTGGCTCACTAACTTCACACACCATCAGGCTTCCAAGCAGCTCTCAAGGAAACTCAGTTTTCACACTCTAGGCTTAATGCCCTTTGAGTGCCTAGGACTGAAATGAAGCTTGGTGTGCTTATCACACAAAGCAATGCTCCACAGGCGGGTTTCACATGCCACCAACTCCACATTCACAGACAACTTCAGCGCCAAAGCCATTTTCAGATAGCCCTCAATGCAAAGGCTCTAGGTGCAAATATTGGTGTGAGAGCTAATTCAATCAAGGAAACACTGCATGTTGGTGAAGCGCATATTGGAGAAGAATCAGCCGAGTGGTTCTTGTGGGAGAACAACTCCATTTGGCTCACTAACTTCACACACCATCAGGCTTCCAAGCAGCTCTCAAGGAAACTCAGTTTTCACACTCTAGGCTTAATGCCCTTTGAGTGCCTAGGAATGAAATGCAGCTTGGTGAGCATCCCACACAAACCAATGCTCCACATGCGGGTTTCACATGCCACCAACTCCACATTCACAGACAACTTCAGCGCCAAAGCCGTTTTCAGGTAGCCCTCAATGCAAAGGCTCCAGGCCCAAATATTGGTGTGAGAGCTAATTCAATCAAGGAAACACTGCATGTTGGTGAAGCGCATATTGAAGAAGAATCAGCCGAGTGGTTCTTGTGGGAGAACAACTCCATTTGGCTCACTAACTTCACACACCATCAGGCTTCCAAGCAGCTCTCAAGGAAACTCAGTTTTCACACTCTAGGCTTAATGCCCTTTGAGTGCCTAGGACTGAAATGAAGCTTGGTGAGCTTATCACACAAACCAATGCTCCACAGGCGGGTTTCACATGCCACCAACTCCACATTCACAGACAACTTCAGCGCCAAAGCCGTTTTCAGGTAGCCCTCAATGCAAAGGCTCCAGGCCCAAATATTGGTGTGAGAGCTAATTCAATCAAGGAAACACTGCATGTTGGTGAAGCGCATATTGAAGAAGAATCAGCCGAGTGGTTCTTGTGGGAGAACAACTCCATTTGGCTCACTAACTTCACACACCATCAGGCTTCCAAGCAGCTCTCAAGGAAACTCAGTTTTCACACTCTAGGCTTAATGCCCTTTGAGTGCCTAGGAATGAAATGCACCTGGTAGAGCATCCCACACAAACCAATGCTCCACATGCGGGTTTCACATGCCACCAACTCCACATTCACAGACAACTTCAGCGCCAAAGCCATTTTCAGATAGCCCTCAATGCAAAGGCTCTATGCGCAAATATTGGTGTGAGAGCTAATTCAATCAAGGAAACACTGCATGTTGGTGAAGCGCATATTGAAGAAGAATCAGCCGAGTGGTTCTTGTGGGAGAACAACTCCATTTGGCTCACTAACTTCACACACCATCAGGCTTCCAAGCAGCTCTCAAGGAAACTCAGTTTTCACACTCTAGGCTTAATGCCCTTTGAGTGCCTAGGACTGAAATGAAGCTTGGTGAGATTCCCACACAAACAAATGCTCCACAGGCGGGTTTCACATGCCACCAACTCCACATTCACAGACAACTTCAGCGCCACAGCCGTTTTCAGATAGCTCTCAATACAAAGGCTCTAGGCGCAAATATTGGTGTGAGAGCTAATTCAATCAAGGAAACACTGCATGTTGGTGAAGCGCATATTGAAGAAGAATCAGCCGAGTGGTTCTTGTGGGAGAACAACTCCATTTGGCTCACTAACTTCACACACCATCAGGCTTCCAAGCAGCTCTCAAGGAAACTCAGTTTTCACACTCTAGGCTTAATGCCCTTTGAGTGCCTAGGAATGAAATGCACCTGGTAGAGCATCCCACACAAACCAATGCTCCACATGCGGGTTTCACATGCCACCAACTCCACATTCACAGACAACTTCAGCGCCAAAGCCATTTTCAGATAGCCCTCAATGCAAAGGCTCTAGGCGCAAATATTGGTGTGAGAGCTAATTCAATCAAGGAAACACTGCATGTTGGTGAAGCGCATATTGAAGAAGAATCAGCCGAGTGGTTCTTGTGGGAGAACAACTCCATTTAGGCTCACTAACTTCACACACCATCAGGCTTCCATGCAGCTCTCAAGGAAACTCAGTTTTCACACTCTAGTCTTAATGCCCTTTGAGTGCATTATGTAGGAATGAACCTGGTAGAGCATCCCACACAAACCAATGCTCCACAGGCGGGTTTCACATGCCACCAACTCCACATTCACAGACAACTTCAGCGCCAAAGCCATTTTCAGATAGCTCTCAATACAAAGGCTCTATGCGCAAATATTGGTGTGAGAGCTAATTCAATCAAGGAAACACTGCATGTTGGTGAAGCGCATATTGAAGAAGAATCAGCCGAGTGGTTCTTGTGGGAGAACAACTCCATTTGGCTCACTAACTTCACACACCATCAGGCTTCCAAGCAGCTCTCAAGGAAACTCAGTTTTCACACTCTAGGCTTAATGCCCATTGAGTGCATTATGTAGGAATGAACCTGATAGAGCATCCCACACAAACCAATGCTCCACATGCGGGTTTCACATGCCACCAACTCCACATTCACAGACAACTTCAGCGCCAAAGCCGTTTTCAGATAGCCCTCAATGCAAAGGCTCTATGCGCAAATATTGGTGTGAGAGCTAATTCAATCAAGGAAACACTGCATGTTGGTGAAGCGCATATTGAAGAAGAATCAGCCGAGTGGTTCTTGTGGGAGAACAACTCCATTTGGCTCACTAACTTCACACACCATCAGGCTTCCAAGCAGCTCTCAAGGAAACTCAGTTTTCACACTCTAGGCTTAATGCCCTTTGAGTGCCTAGGACTGAAATGAAGCTTGGTGTGCTTATCACACAAAGCAATGCTCCACAGGCGGGTTTCACATGCCACCAACTCCACATTCACAGACAACTTCAGCGCCAAAGCCATTTTCAGATAGCCCTCAATGCAAAGGCTCTAGGTGCAAATATTGGTGTGAGAGCTAATTCAATCAAGGAAACACTGCATGTTGGTGAAGCGCATATTGGAGAAGAATCAGCCGAGTGGTTCTTGTGGGAGAACAACTCCATTTGGCTCACTAACTTCACACACCATCAGGCTTCCAAGCAGCTCTCAAGGAAACTCAGTTTTCACACTCTAGGCTTAATGCCCTTTGAGTGCCTAGGAATGAAATGCAGCTTGGTGAGCATCCCACACAAACCAATGCTCCACATGCGGGTTTCACATGCCACCAACTCCACATTCACAGACAACTTCAGCGCCAAAGCCGTTTTCAGGTAGCCCTCAATGCAAAGGCTCCAGGCCCAAATATTGGTGTGAGAGCTAATTCAATCAAGGAAACACTGCATGTTGGTGAAGCGCATATTGAAGAAGAATCAGCCGAGTGGTTCTTGTGGGAGAACAACTCCATTTGGCTCACTAACTTCACACACCATCAGGCTTCCAAGCAGCTCTCAAGGAAACTCAGTTTTCACACTCTAGGCTTAATGCCCTTTGAGTGCCTAGGACTGAAATGAAGCTTGGTGAGCTTATCACACAAACCAATGCTCCACAGGCGGGTTTCACATGCCACCAACTCCACATTCACAGACAACTTCAGCGCCAAAGCCGTTTTCAGGTAGCCCTCAATGCAAAGGCTCCAGGCCCAAATATTGGTGTGAGAGCTAATTCAATCAAGGAAACACTGCATGTTGGTGAAGCGCATATTGAAGAAGAATCAGCCGAGTGGTTCTTGTGGGAGAACAACTCCATTTGGCTCACTAACTTCACACACCATCAGGCTTCCAAGCAGCTCTCAAGGAAACTCAGTTTTCACACTCTAGGCTTAATGCCCTTTGAGTGCCTAGGAATGAAATGCACCTGGTAGAGCATCCCACACAAACCAATGCTCCACATGCGGGTTTCACATGCCACCAACTCCACATTCACAGACAACTTCAGCGCCAAAGCCATTTTCAGATAGCCCTCAATGCAAAGGCTCTATGCGCAAATATTGGTGTGAGAGCTAATTCAATCAAGGAAACACTGCATGTTGGTGAAGCGCATATTGAAGAAGAATCAGCCGAGTGGTTCTTGTGGGAGAACAACTCCATTTTGGCTCACTAACTTCACACACCATCAGGCTTCCATGCAGCTCTCAAGGAAACTCAGTTTTCACACTCTAGTCTTAATGCCCTTTGAGTGCATTATGTAGGAATGAACCTGGTAGAGCATCCCACACAAACCAATGCTCCACAGGCGGGTTTCACATGCCACCAACTCCACATTCACAGACAACTTCAGCGCCAAAGCCGTTTTCAGATAGCCCTCAACACAAAGGCTCTAGGCCCAAATATTGGTGTGAGAGCTAATTCAATCAAGGAAACACTGCATGTTGGTGAAGCGCATATTGAAGAAGAATCAGCCGAGTGGTTCTTGTGGGAGAACAACTCCATTTGGCTCACTAACTTCACACACCATCAGGCTTCCAAGCAGCTCTCAAGGAAACTCAGTTTTCACACTCTAGGCTTAATGCCCTTTGAGTGCCTAGGAATGAAATGCAGCTTGGTGAGCATCCCACACAAACCAATGCTCCACATGGGGGTTTCACATGCCACCAACTCCACATTCACAGACAACTTCAGCGCCAAAGCCGTTTTCAGATAGCTCTCAATACAAAGGCTCTATGCGCAAATATTGGTGTGAGAGCTAATTCAATCAAGGAAACACTGCATGTTGGTGAAGCGCATATTGAAGAAGAATCAGCCGAGTTGTTCTTGTGGGAGAACAACTCCATTAGGCTCACTAACTTCACACACCATCAGGCTTCCAAGCAGCTCTCAAGGAAACTCAGTTTTCACACTCTAGGCTTAATGCCCTTTGAGTGCATTATCTAGGAATGAACCTGATAGAGCATCCCACACAAACGAATGCTCCACATGCGGGTTTCACATGCCACCAACTCCACATTCACAGAGAACTTCAGCGCCAAAGCCGTTTTCAGATAGCCCTCAACACAAAGGCTCTAGGCCCAAATATTGGTGTGAGAGCTAATTCAATCAAGGAAACACTGCATGTTGGTGAAGCGCATATTGAAGAAGAATCAGCCGAGTGGTTCTTGTGGGAGAACAACTCCATTTGGCTCACTAACTTCACACACCATCAGGCTTCCAAGCAGCTCTCAAGGCAACTCAGTTTTCACACTCTAGGCTTAATGCCCTTTGAGTGCCTAGGAATGAAATGCACCTGGTAGAGCATCCCACACAAACCAATGCTCCACATGCGGGTTTCACATGCCACCAACTCCACATTCACAGACAACTTCAGCGCCAAAGCCATTTTCAGATAGCCCTCAACACAAAGGCTCTAGGCGCAAATATTGGTGTGAGAGCTAATTCAATCAAGGAAACACTGCATGTTGGTGAAGCGCATATTGAAGAAGAATCAGCCGAGTGGTTCTTGTGGGAGAACAACTCCATTTGGCTCACTAACATCACACACCATCAGGCTTCCAAGCAGCTCTCAAGGAAACTCAGTTTTCACACTCTAGGCTTAATGCCCTTTGAGTGCATTATGTAGGAATGAACCTGGTAGAGCATCCCACACAAACCAATGCTCCACAGGCGGGTTTCACATGCCACCAACTCCACATTCACAGACAACTTCAGCGCCAAAGCCATTTTCAGATAGCCCTCAATGCAAAGGCTCTAGGTGCAAATATTGGTGTGAGAGCTAATTCAATCAAGGAAACACTGCATGTTGGTGAAGCGCATATTGAAGAAGAATCAGGCGAGTGGTTCTTGTGGGAGAACAACTCCATTTGGCTCACTAACTTCACACACCATCAGGCTTCCAAGCAGCTCTCAAGGAAACTCAGTTTTCACACTCTAGGCTTAATGCCCTTTGAGTGCCTAGGAATGAAATGCAGCTTGGTGAGCATCCCACACAAACCAATGCTCCACATGGGGGTTTCACATGCCACCAACTCCACATTCACAGACAACTTCAGCGCCAAAGCCGTTTTCAGATAGCTCTCAATACAAAGGCTCTATGCGCAAATATTGGTGTGAGAGCTAATTCAATCAAGGAAACACTGCATGTTGGTGAAGCGCATATTGAAGAAGAATCAGCCGAGTGGTTCTTGTGGGAGAACAACTCCATTTGGCTCACTAACATCACACACCATCAGGCTTCCAAGCAGCTCTCAAGGAAACTCAGTTTTCACACTCTAGGCTTAATGCCCTTTGAGTGCAATATTTAGGAATGAACCTGATAGAGCATCCCACACAAACCAATGCTCCACATGCGGGTTTCACATGCCACCAACTCCACATTCACAGACAACTTCAGCGCCAAAGCCGTTTTCAGATAGCCCTCAACACAAAGGCTCTAGGCCCAAATATTGGTGTGAGAGCTAATTCAATCAAGGAAACACTGCATGTTGGTGAAGCGCATATTGAAGAAGAATCAGCCGAGTGGTTCTTGTGGGAGAACAACTCCATTTGGCTCACTAACTTCACACACCATCAGGCTTCCAAGCAGCTCTCAAGGAAACTCAGTTTTCACACTCTAGGCTTAATGCCCTTTGAGTGCCTAGGAATGAAATGCAGCTTGGTGAGCATCCCACACAAACCAATGCTCCACATGGGGGTTTCACATGCCACCAACTCCACATTCACAGACAACTTCAGCGCCAAAGCCGTTTTCAGATAGCTCTCAATACAAAGGCTCTATGCGCAAATATTGGTGTGAGAGCTAATTCAATCAAGGAAACACTGCATGTTGGTGAAGCGCATATTGAAGAAGAATCAGCCGAGTGGTTCTTGTGGGAGAACAACTCCATTAGGCTCACTAACATCACACACCATCAGGCTTCCAAGCAGCTCTCAAGGAAACTCAGTTTTCACACTCTAGGCTTAATGCCCTTTGAGTGCATTATCTAGGAATGAACCTGATAGAGCATCCCACACAAACGAATGCTCCACATGCGGGTTTCACATGCCACCAACTCCACATTCACAGACAACTTCAGCGCCAAAGCCGTTTTCAGATAGCCCTCAACACAAAGGCTCTAGGCCCAAATATTGGTGTGAGAGCTAATTCAATCAAGGAAACACTGCATGTTGGTGAAGCGCATATTGAAGAAGAATCAGGCGAGTGGTTCTTGTGGGAGAACAACTCCATTTGGCTCACTAACTTCACACACCATCAGGCTTCCATGCAGCTCTCAAGGAAACTCAGTTTTCACACTCTAGGCTTAATGCCCTTTGAGTGCCTAGGAATGAAATGCAGCTTGGTGAGCATCCCACACAAACCAATGCTCCGCATGGGGGTTTCACATGCCACCAACTCCACATTCACAGACAACTTCAGCGCCAAAGCCGTTTTCAGATAGCTCTCAATACAAAGGCTCTATGCGCAAATATTGGTGTGAGAGCTAATTCAATCAAGGAAACACTGCATGTTGGTGAAGCGCATATTGAAGAAGAATCAGCCGAGTGGTTCTTGTGGGAGAACAACTCCATTAGGCTCACTAACATCACACACCATCAGGCTTCCAAGCAGCTCTCAAGGAAACTCAGTTTTCACACTCTAGGCTTAATGCCCTTTGAGTGCATTATGTAGGAATGAACCTGGTAGAGCATCCCACACAAACCAATGCTCCACAGGCGGGTTTCACATGCCACCAACTCCACATTCACAGACAACTTCAGCGCCAAAGCCATTTTCAGATAGCCCTCAACACAAAGGCTCTAGGCCCAAATATTGTTGTGAGAGCTAATTCAATCAAGGAAACACTGCATGTTGGTGAAGCGCATATTGAAGAAGAATCAGCCGAGTGGTTCTTGTGGGAGAACAACTCCATTTGGCTCACTAACTTCACACACCATCAGGCTTCCAAGCAGCTCTCAAGGAAACTCAGTTTTCACACTCTAGGCTTAATGCCCTTTGAGTGCCTAGGAATGAAATGCAGCTTGGTGAGCATCCCACACAAACCAATGCTCCACATGGGGGTTTCACATGCCACCAACTCCACATTCACAGACAACTTCAGCGCCAAAGCCGTTTTCAGATAGCTCTCAAATCAAAGGCTCTATGCGCAAATATTGGTGTGAGAGCTAATTCAATCAAGGAAACACTGCATGTTGGTGAAGCGCATATTGAAGAAGAATCAGCCGAGTGGTTCTTGTGGGAGAACAACTCCATTTGGCTCACTAACATCACACACCATCAGGCTTCCATGCAGCTCTCAAGGAAGCTCAGTTTTCACACTCTAGGCTTAATGCCCTTTGAGTGCAATATTTAGGAATGAACCTGATAGAGCATCCCACACAAACCAATGCTCCACATGCGGGTTTCACATGCCACCAACTCCACATTCACAGACAACTTCAGCGCCAAAGCCGTTTTCAGATAGCCCTCAACACAAAGGCTCTAGGCCCAAATATTGGTGTGAGAGCTAATTCAATCAAGGAAACACTGCATGTTGGTGAAGCGCATATTGAAGAAGAATCAGCCGAGTGGTTCTTGTGGGAGAACAACTCCATTTGGCTCACTAACTTCACACACCATCAGGCTTCCAAGCAGCTCTCAAGGAAACTCAGTTTTCACACTCTAGGCTTAATGCCCTTTGAGTGCCTAGGAATGAAATGCAGCTTGGTGAGCATCCCACACAAACCAATGCTCCACATGGGGGTTTCACATGCCACCAACTCCACATTCACAGACAACTTCAGCGCCAAAGCCGTTTTCAGATAGCTCTCAATACAAAGGCTCTATGCGCAAATATTGGTGTGAGAGCTAATTCAATCAAGGAAACACTGCATGTTGGTGAAGCGCATATTGAAGAAGAATCAGCCGAGTTGTTCTTGTGGGAGAACAACTCCATTAGGCTCACTAACATCACACACCATCAGGCTTCCAAGCAGCTCTCAAGGAAACTCAGTTTTCACACTCTAGGCTTAATGCCCTTTGAGTGCATTATCTAGGAATGAACCTGATAGAGCATCCCACACAAACGAATGCTCCACATGCGGGTTTCACATGCCACCAACTCCACATTCACAGAGAACTTCAGCGCCAAAGCCGTTTTCAGATAGCCCTCAACACAAAGGCTCTAGGCCCAAATATTGGTGTGAGAGCTAATTCAATCAAGGAAACACTGCATGTTGGTGAAGCGCATATTGAAGAAGAATCAGCCGAGTTGTTCTTGTGGGAGAACAACTCCATTAGGCTCACTAACATCACACACCATCAGGCTTCCAAGCAGCTCTCAAGGAAACTCAGTTTTCACACTCTAGGCTTAATGCCCTTTGAGTGCATTATCTAGGAATGAACCTGATAGAGCATCCCACACAAACGAATGCTCCACATGCGGGTTTCACATGCCACCAACTCCACATTCACAGAGAACTTCAGCGCCAAAGCCGTTTTCAGATAGCCCTCAACACAAAGGCTCTAGGCCCAAATATTGGTGTGAGAGCTAATTCAATCAAGGAAACACTGCATGTTGGTGAAGCGCATATTGAAGAAGAATCAGCCGAGTGGTTCTTGTGGGAGAACAACTCCATTAGGCTCACTAACATCACACACCATCAGGCTTCCAAGCAGCTCTCAAGGAAACTCAGTTTTCACACTCTAGGCTTAATGCCCTTTGAGTGCATTATCTAGGAATGAACCTGATAGAGCATCCCACACAAACGAATGCTCCACATGCGGGTTTCACATGCCACCAACTCCACATTCACAGACAACTTCAGCGCCAAAGCCGTTTTCAGATAGCCCTCAACACAAAGGCTCTAGGCCCAAATATTGGTGTGAGAGCTAATTCAATCAAGGAAACACTGCATGTTGGTGAAGCGCATATTGAAGAAGAATCAGCCGAGTGGTTCTTGTGGGAGAACAACTCCATTTGGCTCACTAACTTCACACACCATCAGGCTTCCAAGCAGCTCTCAAGGAAACTCAGTTTTCACACTCTAGGCTTAATGCCCTTTGAGTGCCTAGGAATGAAATGCAGCTTGGTGAGCATCCCACACAAACCAATGCTCCACAGGCGGTTTTCACATGCCACCAACTCCACATTCACAGACAACTTCAGCGCCAAAGCCATTTTCAGATAGCCCTCAATGCAAAGGCTCTAGGCGCAAATATTGGTGTGAGAGCTAATTCAATCAAGGAAACACTGCATGTTGGTGAAGCGCATATTGAAGAAGAATCAGCCGAGTGGTTCTTGTGGGAGAACAACTCCATTTGGCTCACTAACTTCACACACCATCAGGCTTCCAAGCAGCTCTCAAGGCAACTCAGTTTTCACACTCTAGGCTTAATGCCCTTTGAGTGCCTAGGAATGAAATGCACCTGGTAGAGCATCCCACACAAACCAATGCTCCACAGGCGGGTTTCACATGCCACCAACTCCACATTCACAGACAACTTCAGCGCCAAAGCCATTTTCAGATAGCCCTCAATGCAAAGGCTCTAGGCGCAAATATTGGTGTGAGAGCTAATTCAATCAAGGAAATACTGCATGTTGGTGAAGCGCATATTGAAGAAGAATCAGCCGAGTGGTTCTTGTGGGAGAACAACTCCATTTGGCTCACTAACTTCACACACCATCAGGCTTTCAAGCAGCTCTCAAGGAAACTCAGTTTTCACACTCTAGGCTTAATGCCCTTTGAGTGCCTAGGAATGAAATGCAGCTTGGTGAGCATCCCACACAAACCAATGCTCCACATGGGGGTTTCACATGCCACCAACTCCACATTCACAGACAACTTCAGCGCCAAAGCCGTTTTCAGATAGCTCTCAATACAAAGGCTCTATGCGCAAATATTGGTGTGAGAGCTAATTCAATCAAGGAAACACTGCATGTTGGTGAAGCGCATATTGAAGAAGAATCAGCCGAGTGGTTCTTGTGGGAGAACAACTCCATTAGGCTCACTAACATCACACACCATCAGGCTTCCAAGCAGCTCTCAAGGAAACTCAGTTTTCACACTCTAGGCTTAATGCCCTTTGAGTGCATTATCTAGGAATGAACCTGATAGAGCATCCCACACAAACGAATGCTCCACATGCGGGTTTCACATGCCACCAACTCCACATTCACAGACAACTTCAGCGCCAAAGCCGTTTTCAGATAGCCCTCAACACAAAGGCTCTAGGCCCAAATATTGGTGTGAGAGCTAATTCAATCAAGGAAACACTGCATGTTGGTGAAGCGCATATTGAAGAAGAATCAGCCGAGTGGTTCTTGTGGGAGAACAACTCCATTTGGCTCACTAACTTCACACACCATCAGGCTTCCAAGCAGCTCTCAAGGAAACTCAGTTTTCACACTCTAGGCTTAATGCCCTTTGAGTGCCTAGGAATGAAATGCACCTGGTAGAGCATCCCACACAAACCAATGCTCCACATGCGGGTTTCACATGCCACCAACTCCACATTCACAGACAACTTCAGCGCCAAAGCCATTTTCAGATAGCCCTGAATGCAAAGGCTCTAGGCGCAAATATTGGTGTGAGAGCTAATTCAATCAAGGAAACACTGCATGTTGGTGAAGCGCATATTGAAGAAGAATCAGGCGAGTGGTTCTTGTGGGAGAACAACTGCATTTGGCTCACTAACTTCACACACCATCAGGCTTCCAAGCAGCTCTCAAGGAAACTCAGTTTTCACACTCTAGGCTTAATGCCCTTTGAGTGCCTAGGAATGAAATGCACCTGGTAGAGCATCCCACACAAACCAATGCTCCACAGGCGGGTTTCACATGCCACCAACTCCACATTCACAGACAACTTCAGCGCCAAAGCCATTTTCAGATAGCCCTCAATGCAAAGGCTCTAGGCGCAAATATTGGTGTGAGAGCTAATTCAATCAAGGAAACACTGCATGTTGGTGAAGCGCATATTGAAGAAGAATCAGCCGAGTGGTTCTTGTGGGAGAACAACTCCATTTGGCTCACTAACTTCACACACCATCAGGCTTCCAAGCAGCTCTCAAGGAAACTCAGTTTTCACACTCTAGGCTTAATGCCCTTTGAGTGCATTATGTAGGAATGAACCTGGTAGAGCATCCCACACAAACCAATGCTCCACATGCGGGTTTCACATGCCACCAACTCCACATTCACAGACAACTTCAGCGCCAAAGCCATTTTCAGATAGCCCTCAATGCAAAGGCTCTAGGCCCAAATATTGGTGTGAGAGCTAATTTAATCAAGGAAACACTGCATGTTGGTGAAGCGCATATTGAAGAAGAATCAGGCGAGTGGTTCTTGTGGGAGAACAACTCCATTTGGCTCACTAACTTCACACACCATCAGGCTTCCAAGCAGCTCTCAAGGAAACTCAGTTTTCACACTCTAGGCTTAATGCCCTTTGAGTGCCTAGGACTGAAATGAAGCTTGGTGAGATTCCCACACAAACCAATGCTCCACATGCGGGTTTCACATGCCACCAACTCCACATTCACAGACAACTTCAGCGCCAAAGCCGTTTTCAGATAGCCCTCAACACAAAGGCTCTAGGCCCAAATATTG
The DNA here is from genome assembly GCF_030435755.1 of Ochotona princeps. Taxonomy (NCBI): domain Eukaryota; kingdom Metazoa; phylum Chordata; class Mammalia; order Lagomorpha; family Ochotonidae; genus Ochotona; species Ochotona princeps. Next base: position 54,587 of record NW_026701430.1, on the reverse strand, counting down.
GTGTGAGAGCTAATTCAATCAAGGAAACACTGCATGTTGGTGAAGCGCATATTGAAGAAGAATCAGCCGAGTGGTTCTTGTGGGAGAACAACTCCATTTGGCTCACTAACTTCACACACCATCAGGCTTCCAAGCAGCTCTCAAGGAAACTCAGTTTTCACACTCTAGGCTTAATGCCCTTTGAGTGCCTAGGAATGAAATGCAGCTTGGTGAGCATCCCACACAAACCAATGCTCCACAGGCGGGTTTCACATGCCACCAACTCCACATTCACAGACAACTTCAGCGCCAAAGCCATTTTCAGATAGCCCTCAATGCAAAGGCTCTAGGCGCAAATATTGGTGTGAGAGCTAAATCAATCAAGGAAACACTGCATGTTGGTGAAGCGCATATTGAAGAAGAATCAGCCGAGTGGTTCTTGTGGGAGAACAACTCCATTTGGCTCACTAACTTCACACACCATCAGGCTTCCAAGCAGCTCTCAAGGAAACTCAGTTTTCACACTCTAGGCTTAATGCCCTTTGAGTGCATTATCTAGGAATGAACCTGATAGAGCATCCCACACAAACGAATGCTCCACATGCGGGTTTCACATGCCACCAACTCCACATTCACAGACAACTTCAGCGCCAAAGCCGTTTTCAGATAGCCCTCAACACAAAGGCTCTAGGCCCAAATATTGGTGTGAGAGCTAATTCAATCAAGGAAACACTGCATGTTGGTGAAGCGCATATTGAAGAAGAATCAGCCGAGTGGTTCTTGTGGGAGAACAACTCCATTTGGCTCACTAACTTCACACACCATCAGGCTTCCAAGCAGCTCTCAAGGAAACTCAGTTTTCACACTCTAGGCTTAATGCCCTTTGAGTGCCTAGGAATGAAATGCAGCTTGGTGAGCATCCCACACAAACCAATGCTCCACAGGCGGGTTTCACATGCCACCAACTCCACATTCACAGACAACTTCAGCGCCAAAGCCGTTTTCAGATAGCTCTCAGTACAAAGGCTCTAGGCGCAAATATTGGTGTGAGAGCTAATTCAATCAAGGAAACACTGCATGTTGGTGAAGCGCATATTGAAGAAGAATCAGACGAGTGGTTCTTGTGGGAGAACAACTCCATTTGGCTCACTAACTTCACACACCATCAGGCTTCCAAGCAGCTCTCAAGGAAACTCAGTTTTCACACTCTAGGCTTAATGCCCTTTGAGTGCCTAGGAATGAAATGCACCTGATAGAGCATCCCACACAAACCAATGCTCCACATGCGGGTTTCACATGCCACCAACTCCACATTCACAGACAACTTCAGCGCCAAAGCCATTTTCAGATAGCCCTCAACACAAAGGCTCTAGGCCCAAATATTGGTGTGAGAGCTAATTCAATCAAGGAAACACTGCATGTTGGTGAAGCGCATATTGAAGAAGAATCGGCCGAGTGGTTCTTGTGGGAGAACAACTCCATTTGGCTCACTAACTTCACACACCATCAGGCTTCCAAGCAGCTCTCAAGGAAACTCAGTTTTCACACTCTAGGCTTAATGCCCTTTGAGTGCCTAGGAATGAAATGCACCTGGTAGAGCATCCCACACAAACCAATGCTCCACATACGGGTTTCACATGCCACCAACTCCACATTCACAGACAACTTCAGCGCCAAAGCCATTTTCAGATAGCCCTCAATGCAAAGGCTCTAGGCGCAAATATTGGTGTGAGAGCTAATTCAATCAAGGAAACACTGCATGTTGGTGAAGCGCATATTGAAGAAGAATCAGGCGAGTGGTTCTTGTGGGAGAACAACTCCATTTGGCTCACTAACTTCACACACCATCAGGCTTCCAAGCAGCTCTCAAGGAAACTCAGTTTTCACACTCTAGGCTTAATGCCCTTTGAGTGCATTATGTAGGAATGAACCTGGTAGAGCATCCCACACAAACCAATGCTCCACATGCGGGTTTCACATGCCACCAACTCCACATTCACAGACAACTTCAGCGCCAAAGCCATTTTCAGATAGCCCTCAATGCAAAGGCTCTAGGCGCAAATATTGGTGTGAGAGCTAATTCAATCAAGGAAACACTGCATGTTGGTGAAGCGCATATTGAAGAAGAATCAGCCGAGTGGTTCTTGTGGGAGAACAACTCCATTTGGCTCACTAACTTCACACACCATCAGGCTTCCAAGCAGCTCTCAAGGAAACTCAGTTTTCACACTCTAGGCTTAATGCCCTTTGAGTGCCTAGGACTGAAATGAAGCTTGGTGAGATTCCCACACAAACAAATGCTCCACAGGCGGGTTTCACATGCCACCAACTCCACATTCACAGACAACTTCAGCGCCAAAGCCATTTTCAGATAGCTCTCAGTACAAAGGCTCTAGGCGCAAATATTGGTGTGAGAGCTAATTCAATCAAGGAAACACTGCGTGTTGGTGAAGCGCATATTGAAGAAGAATCAGGCGAGTGGTTCTTGTGGGAGAACAACTCCATTTGGCTCACTAACTTCACACACCATCAGGCTTTCAAGCAGCTCTCAAGGAAACTCAGTTTTCACACTCTAGGCTTAATGCCCTTTGAGTGCCTAGGAATGAAATGCACCTGGTAGAGCATCCCACACAAACCAATGCTCCACATGCGGGTTTCACATGCCACCAACTCCACATTCACAGACAACTTCAGCGCCAAAGCCATTTTCAGATAGCCCTCAATGCAAAGGCTCTAGGCGCAAATATTGGTGTGAGAGCTAATTCAATCAAGGAAACACTGCATGTTGGTGAAGCGCATATTGAAGAAGAATCAGCCGAGTGGTTCTTGTGGGAGAACAACTCCATTTGGCTCACTAACTTCACACACCATCAGGCTTCCAAGCAGCTCTCAAGGAAACTCAGTTTTCACACTCTAGGCTTAATGCCCTTTGAGTGCCAAGGACTGAAAGGCAGCTTGGTGAGCATCCCACACAAACCAATGCTCCACATGGGGGTTTCACATGCCACCAACTCCACATTCACAGACAACTTCAGCGCCAAAGCCGTTTTCAGATAGCCCTCAACACAAAGGCTCTAGGCCCAAATATTGGTGTGAGAGCTAATTCAATCAAGGAAACACTGCATGTTGGTGAAGCGCATATTGAAGAAGAATCAGCCGAGTGGTTCTTGTGGGAGAACAACTCCATTTGGCTCACTAACTTCACACACCATCAGGCTTCCAAGCAGCTCTCAAGGCAACTCAGTTTTCACACTCTAGGCTTAATGCCCTTTGAGTGCCTAGGAATGAAATGCAGCTTGGTGAGCATCCCACACAAACCAATGCTCCACAGGCGGTTTTCACATGCCACCAACTCCACATTCACAGACAACTTCAGCGCCAAAGCCATTTTCAGATAGCCCTCAATGCAAAGGCTCTAGGCGCAAATATTGGTGTGAGAGCTAAATCAATCAAGGAAACACTGCATGTTGGTGAAGCGCATATTGAAGAAGAATCAGCCGAGTGGTTCTTGTGGGAGAACAACTCCATTTGGCTCACTAACTTCACACACCATCAGGCTTCCAAGCAGCTCTCAAGGAAACTCAGTTTTCACACTCTAGGCTTAATGCCCTTTGAGTGCATTATGTAGGAATGAACCTGGTAGAGCATCCCACACAAACCAATGCTCCACATGCGGGTTTCACATGCCACCAACTCCACATTCACAGACAACTTCAGCGCCAAAGCCATTTTCAGATAGCCCTCAATGCAAAGGCTCTAGGCCCAAATATTGGTGTGAGAGCTAATTCAATCAAGGAAACACTGCATGTTGGTGAAGCGCATATTGAAGAAGAATCAGCCGAGTGGTTCTTGTGGGAGAACAACTCCATTTGGCTCACTAACTTCACACACCATCAGGCTTCCAAGCAGCTCTCAAGGAAACTCAGTTTTCACACTCTAGGCTTAATGCCCTTTGAGTGCCTAGGACTGAAATGAAGCTTGGTGAGATTCCCACACAAACAAATGCTCCACAGGCGGGTTTCACATGCCACCAACTCCACATTCACAGACAACTTCAGCGCCAAAGCCATTTTCAGATAGCTCTCAGTACAAAGGCTCTAGGCGCAAATATTGGTGTGAGAGCTAATTCAATCAAGGAAACACTGCGTGTTGGTGAAGCGCATATTGAAGAAGAATCAGGCGAGTGGTTCTTGTGGGAGAACAACTCCATTTGGCTCACTAACATCACACACCATCAGGCTTCCAAGCAGCTCTCAAGGCAACTCAGTTTTCACACTCTAGGCTTAATGCCCTTTGAGTGCCTAGGAATGAAATGCACCTGGTAGAGCATCCCACACAAACCAATGCTCCACAGGCGGGTTTCACATGCCACCAACTCCACATTCACAGACAACTTCAGCGCCAAAGCCATTTTCAGATAGCCCTCAATGCAAAGGCTCTAGGCGCAAATATTGGTGTGAGAGCTAATTCAATCAAGGAAACACTGCATGTTGGTGAAGCGCATATTGAAGAAGAATCAGGCGAGTGGTTCTTGTGGGAGAACAACTCCATTAGGCTCACTAACATCACACACCATCAGGCTTCCAAGCAGCTCTCAAGGAAACTCAGTTTTCACACTCTAGGCTTAATGCCCTTTGAGTGCATTATCTAGGAATGAACCTGATAGAGCATCCCACACAAACGAATGCTCCACATGCGGGTTTCACATGCCACCAACTCCACATTCACAGACAACTTCAGCGCCAAAGCCGTTTTCAGATAGCCCTCAACACAAAGGCTCTAGGCCCAAATATTGGTGTGAGAGCTAATTCAATCAAGGAAACACTGCATGTTGGTGAAGCGCATATTGAAGAAGAATCAGCCGAGTGGTTCTTGTGGGAGAACAACTCCATTTGGCTCACTAACTTCACACACCATCAGGCTTCCAAGCAGCTCTCAAGGAAACTCAGTTTTCACACTCTAGGCTTAATGCCCTTTGAGTGCCTAGGAATGAAATGCAGCTTGGTGAGCATCCCACACAAACCAATGCTCCACAGGCGGGTTTCACATGCCACCAACTCCACATTCACAGACAACTTCAGCGCCAAAGCCATTTTCAGATAGCCCTCAATGCAAAGGCTCTAGGCGCAAATATTGGTGTGAGAGCTAAATCAATCAAGGAAACACTGCATGTTGGTGAAGCGCATATTGAAGAAGAATCAGCCGAGTGGTTCTTGTGGGAGAACAACTCCATTTGGCTCACTAACTTCACACACCATCAGGCTTCCAAGCAGCTCTCAAGGAAACTCAGTTTTCACACTCTAGGCTTAATGCCCTTTGAGTGCATTATGTAGGAATGAACCTGGTAGAGCATCCCACACAAACCAATGCTCCACATGCGGGTTTCACATGCCACCAACTCCACATTCACAGACAACTTCAGCGCCAAAGCCATTTTCAGATAGCCCTCAATGCAAAGGCTCTAGGCCCAAATATTGGTGTGAGAGCTAATTTAATCAAGGAAACACTGCATGTTGGTGAAGCGCATATTGAAGAAGAATCAGCCGAGTGGTTCTTGTGGGAGAACAACTCCATTTGGCTCACTAACTTCACACACCATCAGGCTTCCAAGCAGCTCTCAAGGAAACTCAGTTTTCACACTCTAGGCTTAATGCCCTTTGAGTGCCTAGGACTGAAATGAAGCTTGGTGAGATTCCCACACAAACAAATGCTCCACAGGCGGGTTTCACATGCCACCAACTCCACATTCACAGACAACTTCAGCGCCAAAGCCATTTTCAGATAGCTCTCAGTACAAAGGCTCTAGGCGCAAATATTGGTGTGAGAGCTAATTCAATCAAGGAAACACTGCGTGTTGGTGAAGCGCATATTGAAGAAGAATCAGGCGAGTGGTTCTCGTGGGAGAACAACTCCATTTGGCTCACTAACTTCACACACCATCAGGCTTCCAAGCAGCTCTCAAGGCAACTCAGTTTTCACACTCTAGGCTTAATGCCCTTTGAGTGCCTAGGAATGAAATGCACCTGGTAGAGCATCCCACACAAACCAATGCTCCACATGCGGGTTTCACATGCCACCAACTCCACATTCACAGACAACTTCAGCGCCAAAGCCATTTTCAGATAGCCCTCAATGCAAAGGCTCTAGGCGCAAATATTGGTGTGAGAGCTAATTCAATCAAGGAAACACTGCATGTTGGTGAAGCGCATATTGAAGAAGAATCAGCCGAGTGGTTCTTGTGGGAGAACAACTCCATTTGGCTCACTAACTTCACACACCATCAGGCTTCCAAGCAGCTCTCAAGGAAACTCAGTTTTCACACTCTAGGCTTAATGCCCTTTGAGTGCCTAGGAATGAAATGCAGCTGGGTGAGCATCCCACACAAACCAATGCTCCACATGGGGGTTTCACATGCCACCAACTCCACATTCACAGACAACTTCAGCGCCAAAGCCGTTTTCAGATAGCTCTCAATACAAAGGCTCTATGCGTAAATATTGGTGTGAGAGCTAATTCAATCAAGGAAACACTGCATGTTGGTGAAGCGCATATTGAAGAAGAATCAGCCGAGTGGTTCTTGTGGGAGAACAACTCCATTAGGCTCACTAACATCACACACCATCAGGCTTCCAAGCAGCTCTCAAGGAAACTCAGTTTTCACACTCTAGGCTTAATGCCCTTTGAGTGCATTATCTAGGAATGAACCTGATAGAGCATCCCACACAAACGAATGCTCCACATGTGGGTTTCACATGCCACCAACTCCACATTCACAGACAACTTCAGCGCCAAAGCCGTTTTCAGATAGCCCTCAACACAAAGGCTCTAGGCCCAAATATTGGTGTGAGAGCTAATTCAATCAAGGAAACACTGCATGTTGGTGAAGCGCATATTGAAGAAGAATCAGCCGAGTGGTTCTTGTGGGAGAACAACTCCATTTGGCTCACTAACTTCACACACCATCAGGCTTCCAAGCAGCTCTCAAGGAAACTCAGTTTTCACACTCTAGGCTTAATGCCCTTTGAGTGCCTAGGAATGAAATGCAGCTTGGTGAGCATCCCACACAAACCAATGCTCCACAGGCGGGTTTCACATGCCACCAACTCCACATTCACAGACAACTTCAGCGCCAAAGCCATTTTCAGATAGCCCTCAATGCAAAGGCTCTAGGCGCAAATATTGGTGTGAGAGCTAAATCAATCAAGGAAACACTGCATGTTGGTGAAGCGCATATTGAAGAAGAATCAGCCGAGTGGTTCTTGTGGGAGAACAACTCCATTTGGCTCACTAACTTCACACACCATCAGGCTTCCAAGCAGCTCTCAAGGAAACTCAGTTTTCACACTCTAGGCTTAATGCCCTTTGAGTGCATTATGTAGGAATGAACCTGGTAGAGCATCCCACACAAACCAATGCTCCACATGCGGGTTTCACATGCCACCAACTCCACATTCACAGACAACTTCAGCGCCAAAGCCATTTTCAGATAGCCCTCAATGCAAAGGCTCTAGGCCCAAATATTGGTGTGAGAGCTAATTCAATCAAGGAAACACTGCATGTTGGTGAAGCGCATATTGAAGAAGAATCAGCCGAGTGGTTCTTGTGGGAGAACAACTCCATTTGGCTCACTAACTTCACACACCATCAGGCTTCCAAGCAGCTCTCAAGGAAACTCAGTTTTCACACTCTAGGCTTAATGCCCTTTGAGTGCCTAGGAATGAAATGCAGGTGGTAGAGCATCCCACACGAACCAATGCTCCACATGCGGGTTTCACATGCCACCAACTCCACATTCACAGACAACTTCAGCGCCAAAGCCATTTTCAGATAGCCCTCAATGCAAAGGCTCTAGGCGCAAATATTGGTGTGAGAGCTAATTCAATCAAGGAAACACTGCATGTTGGTGAAGCGCATATTGAAGAAGAATCAGCCGAGTGGTTCTTGTGGGAGAACAACTCCATTTTGGCTCACTAACGTCACACACCATCAGGCTTCCATGCAGCTCTCAAGGAAACTCAGTTTTCACACTCTATGCTTAATGCCCTTTGAGTGCCTAGGAATGAAGTGCAGCTTGGTGAGCATCCCACACAAACCAATGCTCCACAGGCGGGTTTCACATGCCACCAACTCCACATTCACAGACAACTTCAGCGCCAAAGCCGTTTTCAGATAGCTCACAGTACAAAGGCTCTAGGCGCAAATATTGGTGTGAGAGCTAATTCAATCAAGGAAACACTGCATGTTGGTGAAGCGCATATTGAAGAAGAATCAGCCGAGTGGTTCTTGTGGGAGAACAACTCCATTTGGCTCACTAACTTCACACACCATCAGGCTTCCAAGCAGCTCTCAAGGAAACTCAGTTTTCACACTCTAGGCTTAATGCCCTTTGAGTGCCTAGGAATGAAATGCACCTGGTAGAGCATCCCACACAAACCAATGCTCCACATGCGGGTTTCACATGCCACCAACTCCACATTCACAGACAACTTCAGCGCCAAAGCCGTTTTCAGATAGCCCTCAACACAAAGGCTCTAGGCCCAAATATTGGTGTGAGAGCTAATTCAATCAAGGAAACACTGCATGTTGGTGAAGCGCATATTGAAGAAGAATCAGCCGAGTGGTTCTTGTGGGAGAACAACTCCTTTTGGCTCACTAACTTCACACACCATCAGGCTTCCAAGCAGCTCTCAAGGAAACTCAGTTTTCACACTCTAGGCTTAATGCCCTTTGAGTGCATTATGTAGGAATGAACCTGGTAGAGCATTCCACACAAACCAATGCTCCACATGCGGGTTTCACATGCCACCAACTCCACATTCACAGACAACTTCAGCGCCAAAGCCATTTTCAGATAGCCCTCAATGCAAAGGCTCTAGGCGCAAATATTGGTGTGAGAGCTAATTCAATCAAGGAAACACTGCATGTTGGTGAAGCGCATATTGAAGAAGAATCAGCCGAGTGGTTCTTGTGGGAGAACAACTCCATTTGGCTCACTAACTTCACACACCATCAGGCTTCCAAGCAGCTCTCAAGGAAACTCAGTTTTCACACTCTAGGCTTAATGCCCTTTGAGTGCCTAGGACTGAAATGCAGGTGGTAGAGCATCCCACACGAACCAATGCTCCACAGGCGGGTTTCACATGCCACCAACTCCACATTCACAGACAACTTCAGCGCCAAAGCCATTTTCAGATAGCTCTCAGTACAAAGGCTCTAGGCGCAAATATTGGTGTGAGAGCTAATTCAATCAAGGAAACACTGCATGTTGGTGAAGCGCATATTGAAGAAGAATCAGGCGAGTGGTTCTTGTGGGAGAACAACTCCATTTGGCTCACTAACTTCACACACCATCAGGCTTCCAAGCAGCTCTCAAGGAAACTCAGTTTTCACACTCTAGGCTTAATGCCCTTTGAGTGCCTAGGAATGAAATGCACCTGGTAGAGCATCCCACACAAACAAATGCTCCACATGCGGGTTTCACATGCCACCAACTCCACATTCACAGACAACTTCAGCGCCAAAGCCATTTTCAGATAGCCCTCAATGCAAAGGCTCTAGGCGCAAATATTGGTGTGAGAGCTAATTCAATCAAGGAAACACTGCATGTTGGTGAAGCGCATATTGAAGAAGAATCAGCCGAGTGGTTCTTGTGGGAGAACAACTCCATTTGGCTCACTAACTTCACACACCATCAGGCTTCCAAGCAGCTCTCAAGGAAACTCAGTTTTCACACTCTAGGCTTAATGCCCTTTGAGTGCCTAGGAATGAAATGCAGCTTGGTGAGCATCCCACACAAACCAATGCTCCACATGGGGGTTTCACATGCCACCAACTCCACATTCACAGACAACTTCAGCGCCAAAGCCGTTTTCAGATAGCTCTCAATACAAAGGCTCTATGCGCAAATATTGGTGTGAGAGCTAATTCAATCAAGGAAACACTGCATGTTGGTGAAGCGCATATTGAAGAAGAATCAGCCGAGTGGTTCTTGTGGGAGAACAACTCCATTAGGCTCACTAACTTCACACACCATCAGGCTTCCAAGCAGCTCTCAAGGAAACTCAGTTTTCACACTCTAGGCTTAATGCCCTTTGAGTGCATTATCTAGGAATGAACCTGATAGAGCATCCCACACAAACGAATGCTCCACATGCGGGTTTCACATGCCACCAACTCCACATTCACAGACAACTTCAGCGCCAAAGCCGTTTTCAGATAGCCCTCAACACAAAGGCTCTAGGCCCAAATATTGGTGTGAGAGCTAATTCAATCAAGGAAACACTGCATGTTGGTGAAGCGCATATTGAAGAAGAATCAGCCGAGTGGTTCTTGTGGGAGAACAACTCCATTTGGCTCACTAACTTCACACACCATCAGGCTTCCAAGCAGCTCTCAAGGAAACTCAGTTTTCACACTCTAGGCTTAATGCCCTTTGAGTGCCTAGGAATGAAATGCAGCTTGGTGAGCATCCCACACAAACCAATGCTCCACAGGCGGGTTTCACATGCCACCAACTCCACATTCACAGACAACTTCAGCGCCAAAGCCATTTTCAGATAGCCCTCAATGCAAAGGCTCTAGGCGCAAATATTGGTGTGAGAGCTAAATCAATCAAGGAAACACTGCATGTTGGTGAAGTGCATATTGAAGAAGAATCAGCCGAGTGGTTCTTGTGGGAGAACAACTCCATTTGGCTCACTAACTTCACACACCATCAGGCTTCCAAGCAGCTCTCAAGGAAACTCAGTTTTCACACTCTAGGCTTAATGCCCTTTGAGTGCATTATCTAGGAATGAACCTGGTAGAGCATCCCACACAAACCAATGCTCCACATGCGGGTTTCACATGCCACCAACTCCACATTCACAGACAACTTCAGCGCCAAAGCCATTTTCAGGTAGCCCTCAATGCAAAGGCTCTAGGTGCAAATATTGGTGTGAGAGCTAATTCAATCAAGGAAACACTGCATGTTGGTGAAGCGCATATTGAAGAAGAATCAGCCGAGTGGTTCTTGTGGGAGAACAACTCCATTTGGCTCACTAACTTCACACACCATCAGGCTTCCAAGCAGCTCTCAAGGAAACTCAGTTTTCACACTCTAGGCTTAATGCCCTTTGAGTGCCTAGGAATGAAATGCACCTGGTAGAGCATCCCACACAAACCAATGCTCCACATGCGGGTTTCACATGCCACCAACTCCACATTCACAGACAACTTCAGCGCCAAAGCCATTTTCAGATAGCCCTCAATGCAAAGGCTCTAGGCGCAAATATTGGTGTGAGAGCTAATTCAATCAAGGAAACACTGCATGTTGGTGAAGCGCATATTGAAGAAGAATCAGGCGAGTGGTTCTTGTGGGAGAACAACTCCATTTGGCTCACTAACTTCACACACCATCAGGCTTCCAAGCAGCTCTCAAGGAAACTCAGTTTTCACACTCTAGGCTTAATGTCCTTTGAGTGCATTATGTAGGAATGAACCTGGTAGAGCATCCCACACAAACCAATGCTCCACATGCGGGTTTCACATGCCACCAACTCCACATTCACAGACAACTTCAGCGCCAAAGCCATTTTCAGATAGCCCTCAATGCAAAGGCTCTAGGCGCAAATATTGGTGTGAGAGCTAATTCAATCAAGGAAACACTGCATGTTGGTGAAGCGCATATTGAAGTAGAATCAGGCGAGTGGTTCTTGTGGGAGAACAACTCCATTTGGCTCACTAACTTCACACACCATCAGGCTTCCAAGCAGCTCTCAAGGAAACTCAGTTTTCACACTCTAGGCTTAATGCCCTTTGAGTGCATTATGTAGGAATGAACCTGGTAGAGCATCCCACACAAACCAATGCTCCACATGCGGGTTTCACATGCCACCAACTCCACATTCACAGACAACTTCAGCGCCAAAGCCATTTTCAGATAGCCCTCAATGCAAAGGCTCTAGGCGCAAATATTGGTGTGAGAGCTAATTCAATCAAGGAAACACTGCATGTTGGTGAAGCGCATATTGAAGAAGAATCAGGCGAGTGGTTCTTGTGGGAGAACAACTCCATTTGGCTCACTAACTTCACACACCATCAGGCTTCCAAGCAGCTCTGAAGGAAACTCAGTTTTCACACTCTAGGCTTAATGCCCTTTGAGTGCATTATGTAGGAATGAACCTGGTAGAGCATCCCACACAAACCAATGCTCCACATGCGGGTTTCACATGCCACCAACTCCACATTCACAGACAACTTCAGCGCCAAAGCCATTTTCAGATAGCCCTCAATGCAAAGGCTCTAGGCGCAAATATTGGTGTGAGAGCTAATTCAATCAAGGAAACACTGCATGTTGGTGAAGCGCATATTGAAGAAGAATCAGCCGAGTGGTTCTTGTGGGAGAACAACTCCATTTGGCTCACTAACTTCACACACCATCAGGCTTCCAAGCAGCTCTCAAGGAAACTCAGTTTTCACACTCTAGGCTTAATGCCCTTTGAGTGCCAAGGACTGAAAGGCAGGTGGTAGAGCATCCCACACGAACCAATGCTCCACTTGCGGGTTTCACATGCCACCAACTCCACATTCACAGACAACTTCAGCGCCAAAGCCATTTTCAGATAGCCCTCAATGCAAAGGCTCTAGGCGCAAATATTGGTGTGAGAGCTAATTCAATCAAGGAAACACTGCATGTTGGTGAAGCGCATATTGAAGAAGAATCAGCCGAGTGGTTCTTGTGGGAGAACAACTCCATTTGGCTCACTAACTTCACACACCATCAGGCTTCCAAGCAGCTCTCAAGGAAACTCAGTTTTCACACTCTAGGCTTAATGCCCTTTGAGTGCCTAGGAATGAAATGCACCTGGTAGAGCATCCCACACAAACCAATGCTCCACAGGCGGGTTTCACATGCCACCAACTCCACATTCACAGACAACTTCAGCGCCAAAGCCATTTTCAGATAGCCCTCAATGCAAAGGCTCTAGGCGCAAATATTGGTGTGAGAGCTAATTCAATCAAGGAAACACTGCATGTTGGTGAAGCGCATATTGAAGAAGAATCAGCCGAGTGGTTCTTGTGGGAGAACAACTCCATTTGGCTCACTAACTTCACACACCATCAGGCTTCCAAGCAGCTCTCAAGGAAACTCAGTTTTCACACTCTAGGCTTAATGCCCTTTGAGTGCCTAGGACAGAAATGAAGCTTGGTGAGATTCCCACACAAAGCAATGCTCCACAGGCGGGTTTCACATGCCACCAACTCCACATTCACAGACAACTTCAGCGCCAAAGCCGTTTTCAGATAGCTCTCAGTACAAAGGCTCTAGGCGCAAATATTGGTGTGAGAGCTAATTCAATCAAGGAAACACTGCATGTTGGTGAAGCGCATATTGAAGAAGAATCAGCCGAGTGGTTCTTGTGGGAGAACAACTCCATTTGGCTCACTAACTTCACACACCATCAGGCTTCCAAGCAGCTCTCAAGGAAACTCAGTTTTCACACTCTAGGCTTAATGCCCTTTGAGTGCCTAGGAATGAAATGCACCTGGTAGAGCATCCCACACAAACCAATGCTCCACATGCGGGTTTCACATGCCACCAACTCCACATTCACAGACAACTTCAGCGCCAAAGCCATTTTCAGATAGCCCTCAATGCAAAGGCTCTAGGCGCAAATATTGGTGTGAGAGCTAATTCAATCAAGGAAACACTGCATGTTGGTGAAGCGCATATTGAAGAAGAATCAGGCGAGTGGTTCTTGTGGGAGAACAACTGCATTTGGCTCACTAACTTCACACACCATCAGGCTTCCAAGCAGCTCTCAAGGAAACTCAGTTTTCACACTCTAGGCTTAATGCCCTTTGAGTGCCTAGGAATGAAATGCACCTGGTAGAGCATCCCACACAAACCAATGCTCCACAGGCGGGTTTCACATGCCACCAACTCCACATTCACAGACAACTTCAGCGCCAAAGCCATTTTCAGATAGCCCTCAATGCAAAGGCTCTAGGCGCAAATATTGGTGTGAGAGCTAATTCAATCAAGGAAACACTGCATGTTGGTGAAGCGCATATTGAAGAAGAATCAGCCGAGTGGTTCTTGTGGGAGAACAACTCCATTTGGCTCACTAACTTCACACACCATCAGGCTTCCAAGCAGCTCTCAAGGAAACTCAGTTTTCACACTCTAGGCTTAATGCCCTTTGAGTGCCTAGGACTGAAATGCAGGTGGTAGAGCATCCCACACGAACCAATGCTCCACAGGAGGGTTTCACATGCCACCAACTCCACATTCACAGACAACTTCAGCGCCAAAGCCATTTTCAGATAGCCCTCAATGCAAAGGCTCTAGGCGCAAATATTGGTGTGAGAGCTAATTCAATCAAGGAAACACTGCATGTTGGTGAAGCGCATATTGAAGAAGAATCAGGCGAGTGGTTCTTGTGGGAGAACAACTCCATTTGGCTCACTAACTTCACACACCATCAGGCTTCCAAGCAGCTCTCAAGGAAACTCAGTTTTCACACTCTAGGCTTAATGCCCTTTGAGTGCCTAGGACTGAAATGAAGCTTGGTGAGCTTATCACACAAAGCAATGCTCCACAGGCGGGTTTCACATGCCACCAACTCCACATTCACAGACAACTTCAGCGCCAAAGCCGTTTTCAGATAGCTCTCAATACAAAGGCTCTATGCGCAAATATTGGTGTGAGAGCTAATTCAATCAAGGAAACACTGCATGTTGGTGAAGCGCATATTGAAGAAGAATCAGGCGAGTGGTTCTTGTGGGAGAACAACTCCATTAGGCTCACTAACTTCACACACCATCAGGCTTCCAAGCAGCTCTCAAGGAAACTCAGTTTTCACACTCTAGGCTTAATGCCCTTTGAGTGCATTATCTAGGAATGAACCTGATAGAGCATCCCACACAAACGAATGCTCCACATGCGGGTTTCACATGCCACCAACTCCACATTCACAGACAACTTCAGCGCCAAAGCCGTTTTCAGATAGCCCTCAACACAAAGGCTCTAGGCCCAAATATTGGTGTGAGAGCTAATTCAATCAAGGAAACACTGCATGTTGGTGAAGCGCATATTGAAGAAGAATCAGCCGAGTGGTTCTTGTGGGAGAACAACTCCATTTGGCTCACTAACTTCACACACCATCAGGCTTCCAAGCAGCTCTCAAGGAAACTCAGTTTTCACACTCTAGGCTTAATGCCCTTTGAGTGCCTAGGAATGAAATGCAGCTTGGTGAGCATCCCACACAAACCAATGCTCCACAGGCGGGTTTCACATGCCACCAACTCCACATTCACAGACAACTTCAGCGCCAAAGCCATTTTCAGATAGCCCTCAATGCAAAGGCTCTAGGCGCAAATATTGGTGTGAGAGCTAAATCAATCAAGGAAACACTGCATGTTGGTGAAGTGCATATTGAAGAAGAATCAGCCGAGTGGTTCTTGTGGGAGAACAACTCCATTTGGCTCACTAACTTCACACACCATCAGGCTTCCAAGCAGCTCTCAAGGAAACTCAGTTTTCACACTCTAGGCTTAATGCCCTTTGAGTGCATTATGTAGGAATGAACCTGGTAGAGCATCCCACACAAACCAATGCTCCACATGCGGGTTTCACATGCCACCAACTCCACATTCACAGACAACTTCAGCGCCAAAGCCATTTCCAGGTAGCCCTCAATGAAAAGGCTCTAGGTGCAAATATTGGTGTGAGAGCTAATTCAATCAAGGAAACACTGCATCTTGGTGAAGCGCATATTGAAGAAGAATCAGCCGAGTGGTTCTTGTGGGAGAACAACTCCATTTGGCTCACTAACTTCACACACCATCAGGCTTCCAAGCAGCTCTCAAGGAAACTCAGTTTTCACACTCTAGGCTTAATGCCCTTTGAGTGCCTAGGAATGAAATGCACCTGGTAGAGCATCCCACACAAACCAATGCTCCACATGCGGGTTTCACATGCCACCAACTCCACATTCACAGACAACTTCAGCGCCAAAGCCATTTTCAGATAGCCCTCAATGCAAAGGCTCTAGGCGCAAATATTGGTGTGAGAGCTAATTCAATCAAGGAAACACTGCATGTTGGTGAAGCGCATATTGAAGAAGAATCAGGCGAGTGGTTCTTGTGGGAGAACAACTCCATTTGGCTCACTAACTTCACACACCATCAGGCTTCCAAGCAGCTCTCAAGGAAACTCAGTTTTCACACTCTAGGCTTAATGTCCTTTGAGTGCATTATGTAGGAATGAACCTGGTAGAGCATCCCACACAAACCAATGCTCCACATGCGGGTTTCACATGCCACCAACTCCACATTCACAGACAACTTCAGCGCCAAAGCCATTTTCAGATAGCCCTCAATGCAAAGGCTCTAGGCGCAAATATTGGTGTGAGAGCTAATTCAATCAAGGAAACACTGCATGTTGGTGAAGCGCATATTGAAGTAGAATCAGGCGAGTGGTTCTTGTGGGAGAACAACTCCATTTGGCTCACTAACTTCACACACCATCAGGCTTCCAAGCAGCTCTCAAGGAAACTCAGTTTTCACACTCTAGGCTTAATGCCCTTTGAGTGCATTATGTAGGAATGCACCTGGTAGAGCATCCCACACAAACCAATGCTCCACATGCGGGTTTCACATGCCACCAACTCCACATTCACAGACAACTTCAGCGCCAAAGCCATTTTCAGATAGCCCTCAATGCAAAGGCTCTAGGCGCAAATATTGGTGTGAGAGCTAATTCAATCAAGGAAACACTGCATGTTGGTGAAGCGCATATTGAAGAAGAATCAGCCGAGTGGTTCTTGTGGGAGAACAACTCCATTTGGCTCACTAACTTCACACACCATCAGGCTTCCAAGCAGCTCTCAAGGAAACTCAGTTTTCACACTCTAGGCTTAATGCCCTTTGAGTGCATTATGTAGGAATGAACCTGGTAGAGCATCCCACACAAACCAATGCTCCACATGCGGGTTTCACATGCCACCAACTCCACATTCACAGACAACTTCAGCGCCAAAGCCATTTTCAGATAGCCCTCAATGCAAAGGCTCTAGGCGCAAATATTGGTGTGAGAGCTAATTCAATCAAGGAAACACTGCATGTTGGTGAAGCGCATATTGAAGAAGAATCAGGCGAGTGGTTCTTGTGGGAGAACAACTCCATTTGGCTCACTAACTTCACACACCATCAGGCTTCCAAGCAGCTCTCAAGGAAACTCAGTTTTCACACTCTAGGCTTAATGCCCTTTGAGTGCCTAGGAATGAAATGCACCTGGTAGAGCATCCCACACAAACCAATGCTCCACAGGCGGGTTTCACATGCCACCAACTCCACATTCACAGACAACTTCAGCGCCAAAGCCATTTTCAGATAGCCCTCAATGCAAAGGCTCTAGGCGCAAATATTGGTGTGAGAGCTAATTCAATCAAGGAAACACTGCATGTTGGTGAAGCGCATATTGAAGAAGAATCAGCCGAGTGGTTCTTGTGGGAGAACAACTCCATTTGGCTCACTAACTTCACACACCATCAGGCTTCCAAGCAGCTCTCAAGGAAACTCAGTTTTCACACTCTAGGCTTAATGCCCTTTGAGTGCATTATGTAGGAATGAACCTGGTAGAGCATCCCACACAAACCAATGCTCCACATGCGGGTTTCACATGCCACCAACTCCACATTCACAGACAACTTCAGCGCCAAAGCCATTTTCAGATAGCCCTCAATGCAAAGGCTCTAGGCGCAAATATTGGTGTGAGAGCTAATTCAATCAAGGAAACACTGCATGTTGGTGAAGCGCATATTGAAGAAGAATCAGCCGAGTGGTTCTTGTGGGAGAACAACTCCATTTGGCTCACTAACTTCACACACCATCAGGCTTCCAAGCAGCTCTCAAGGAAACTCAGTTTTCACACTCTAGGCTTAATGCCCTTTGAGTGCCTAGGAATGAAATGCAGCTTGGTGAGCATCCCACACAAACCAATGCTCCACAGGCGGGTTTCACATGCCACCAACTCCACATTCACAGACAACTTCAGCGCCAAAGCCATTTTCAGATAGCCCTCAATGCAAAGGCTCTAGGCGCAAATATTGGTGTGAGAGCTAATTCAATCAAGGAAACACTGCATGTTGGTGAAGCGCATATTGAAGAAGAATCAGCCGAGTGGTTCTTGTGGGAGAACAACTCCATTTGGCTCACTAACTTCACACACCATCAGGCTTCCAAGCAGCTCTCAAGGAAACTCAGTTTTCACACTCTAGGCTTAATGCCCTTTGAGTGCCTAGGACAGAAATGAAGCTTGGTGAGATTCCCACACAAAGCAATGCTCCACAGGCGGGTTTCACATGCCACCAACTCCACATTCACAGACAACTTCAGCGCCAAAGCCGTTTTCAGATAGCTCTCAGTACAAAGGCTCTAGGCGCAAATATTGGTGTGAGAGCTAATTCAATCAAGGAAACACTGCATGTTGGTGAAGCGCATATTGAAGAAGAATCAGCCGAGTGGTTCTTGTGGGAGAACAACTCCATTTGGCTCACTAACTTCACACACCATCAGGCTTCCAAGCAGCTCTCAAGGAAACTCAGTTTTCACACTCTAGGCTTAATGCCCTTTGAGTGCCTAGGAATGAAATGCACCTGGTAGAGCATCCCACACAAACCAATGCTCCACATGCGGGTTTCACATGCCACCAACTCCACATTCACAGACAACTTCAGCGCCAAAGCCATTTTCAGATAGCCCTCAATGCAAAGGCTCTAGGCGCAAATATTGGTGTGAGAGCTAATTCAATCAAGGAAACACTGCATGTTGGTGAAGCGCATATTGAAGAAGAATCAGGCGAGTGGTTCTTGTGGGAGAACAACTGCATTTGGCTCACTAACTTCACACACCATCAGGCTTCCAAGCAGCTCTCAAGGAAACTCAGTTTTCACACTCTAGGCTTAATGCCCTTTGAGTGCCTAGGAATGAAATGCACCTGGTAGAGCATCCCACACAAACCAATGCTCCACAGGCGGGTTTCACATGCCACCAACTCCACATTCACAGACAACTTCAGCGCCAAAGCCATTTTCAGATAGCCCTCAATGCAAAGGCTCTAGGCGCAAATATTGGTGTGAGAGCTAATTCAATCAAGGAAACACTGCATGTTGGTGAAGCGCATATTGAAGAAGAATCAGCCGAGTGGTTCTTGTGGGAGAACAACTCCATTTGGCTCACTAACTTCACACACCATCAGGCTTCCAAGCAGCTCTCAAGGAAACTCAGTTTTCACACTCTAGGCTTAATGCCCTTTGAGTGCATTATGTAGGAATGAACCTGGTAGAGCATCCCACACAAACCAATGCTCCACATGCGGGTTTCACATGCCACCAACTCCACATTCACAGACAACTTCAGCGCCAAAGCCATTTTCAGATAGCCCTCAATGCAAAGGCTCTAGGCGCAAATATTGGTGTGAGAGCTAATTCAATCAAGGAAACACTGCATGTTGGTGAAGCGCATATTGAAGAAGAATCAGGCGAGTGGTTCTTGTGGGAGAACAACTCCATTTGGCTCACTAACTTCACACACCATCAGGCTTCCAAGCAGCTCTCAAGGAAACTCAGTTTTCACACTCTAGGCTTAATGCCCTTTGAGTGCCAAGGACTGAAAGGCAGGTGGTAGAGCATCCCACACGAACCAATGCTCCACTTGCGGGTTTCACATGCCACCAACTCCACATTCACAGACAACTTCAGCGCCAAAGCCATTTTCAGATAGCCCTCAATGCAAAGGCTCTAGGCGCAAATATTGGTGTGAGAGCTAATTCAATCAAGGAAACACTGCATGTTGGTGAAGCGCATATTGAAGAAGAATCAGCCGAGTGGTTCTTGTGGGAGAACAACTCCATTTGGCTCACTAACTTCACACACCATCAGGCTTCCAAGCAGCTCTCAAGGAAACTCAGTTTTCACACTCTAGGCTTAATGCCCTTTGAGTGCCTAGGAATGAAATGCAGCTTGGTGAGCATCCCACACAAACCAATGCTCCACAGGCGGGTTTCACATGCCACCAACTCCACATTCACAGACAACTTCAGCGCCAAAGCCATTTTCAGATAGCCCTCAATGCAAAGGCTCTAGGCGCAAATATTGGTGTGAGAGCTAATTCAATCAAGGAAACACTGCATGTTGGTGAAGCGCATATTGAAGAAGAATCAGCCGAGTGGTTCTTGTGGGAGAACAACTCCATTTGGCTCACTAACTTCACACACCATCAGGCTTCCAAGCAGCTCTCAAGGAAACTCAGTTTTCACACTCTAGGCTTAATGCCCTTTGAGTGCCTAGGACAGAAATGAAGCTTGGTGAGATTCCCACACAAAGCAATGCTCCACAGGCGGGTTTCACATGCCACCAACTCCACATTCACAGACAACTTCAGCGCCAAAGCCGTTTTCAGATAGCTCTCAGTACAAAGGCTCTAGGCGCAAATATTGGTGTGAGAGCTAATTCAATCAAGGAAACACTGCATGTTGGTGAAGCGCATATTGAAGAAGAATCAGCCGAGTGGTTCTTGTGGGAGAACAACTCCATTTGGCTCACTAACTTCACACACCATCAGGCTTCCAAGCAGCTCTCAAGGAAACTCAGTTTTCACACTCTAGGCTTAATGCCCTTTGAGTGCCTAGGAATGAAATGCACCTGGTAGAGCATCCCACACAAACCAATGCTCCACATGCGGGTTTCACATGCCACCAACTCCACATTCACAGACAACTTCAGCGCCAAAGCCATTTTCAGATAGCCCTGAATGCAAAGGCTCTAGGCGCAAATATTGGTGTGAGAGCTAATTCAATCAAGGAAACACTGCATGTTGGTGAAGCGCATATTGAAGAAGAATCAGGCGAGTGGTTCTTGTGGGAGAACAACTGCATTTGGCTCACTAACTTCACACACCATCAGGCTTCCAAGCAGCTCTCAAGGAAACTCAGTTTTCACACTCTAGGCTTAATGCCCTTTGAGTGCCTAGGAATGAAATGCACCTGGTAGAGCATCCCACACAAACCAATGCTCCACAGGCGGGTTTCACATGCCACCAACTCCACATTCACAGACAACTTCAGCGCCAAAGCCATTTTCAGATAGCCCTCAATGCAAAGGCTCTAGGCGCAAATATTGTTGTGAGAGCTAATTCAATCAAGGAAACACTGCATGTTGGTGAAGCGCATATTGAAGAAGAATCAGCCGAGTGGTTCTTGTGGGAGAACAACTCCATTTGGCTCACTAACTTCACACACCATCAGGCTTCCAAGCAGCTCTCAAGGAAACTCAGTTTTCACACTCTAGGCTTAATGCCCTTTGAGTGCCTAGGAATGAAATGCAGCTTGGTGAGCATCCCACACAAACCAATGCTCCACAGGCGGGTTTCACATGCCACCAACTCCACATTCACAGACAACTTCAGCGCCAAAGCCATTTTCAGATAGCCCTCAATGCAAAGGCTCTAGGCGCAAATATTGGTGTGAGAGCTAATTCAATCAAGGAAACACTGCATGTTGGTGAAGCGCATATTGAAGAAGAATCAGCCGAGTGGTTCTTGTGGGAGAACAACTCCATTTGGCTCACTAACTTCACACACCATCAGGCTTCCAAGCAGCTCTCAAGGAAACTCAGTTTTCACACTCTAGGCTTAATGCCCTTTGAGTGCCTAGGACAGAAATGAAGCTTGGTGAGATTCCCACACAAAGCAATGCTCCACAGGCGGGTTTCACATGCCACCAACTCCACATTCACAGACAACTTCAGCGCCAAAGCCGTTTTCAGATAGCTCTCAGTACAAAGGCTCTATGCGCAAATATTGGTGTGAGAGCTAATTCAATCAAGGAAACACTGCATGTTGGTGAAGCGCATATTGAAGAAGAATCAGCCGAGTGGTTCTTGTGGGAGAACAACTCCATTTGGCTCACTAACTTCACACACCATCAGGCTTCCAAGCAGCTCTCAAGGAAACTCAGTTTTCACACTCTAGGCTTAATGCCCTTTGAGTGCCTAGGAATGAAATGCACCTGGTAGAGCATCCCACACAAACCAATGCTCCACATGCGGGTTTCACATGCCACCAACTCCACATTCACAGACAACTTCAGCGCCAAAGCCATTTTCAGATAGCCCTGAATGCAAAGGCTCTAGGCGCAAATATTGGTGTGAGAGCTAATTCAATCAAGGAAACACTGCATGTTGGTGAAGCGCATATTGAAGAAGAATCAGGCGAGTGGTTCTTGTGGGAGAACAACTGCATTTGGCTCACTAACTTCACACACCATCAGGCTTCCAAGCAGCTCTCAAGGAAACTCAGTTTTCACACTCTAGGCTTAATGCCCTTTGAGTGCCTAGGAATGAAATGCACCTGGTAGAGCATCCCACACAAACCAATGCTCCACAGGCGGGTTTCACATGCCACCAACTCCACATTCACAGACAACTTCAGCGCCAAAGCCATTTTCAGATAGCCCTCAATGCAAAGGCTCTAGGCGCAAATATTGGTGTGAGAGCTAATTCAATCAAGGAAACACTGCATGTTGGTGAAGCGCATATTGAAGAAGAATCAGCCGAGTGGTTCTTGTGGGAGAACAACTCCATTTGGCTCACTAACTTCACACACCATCAGGCTTCCAAGCAGCTCTCAAGGAAACTCAGTTTTCACACTCTAGGCTTAATGCCCTTTGAGTGCATTATGTAGGAATGAACCTGGTAGAGCATCCCACACAAACCAATGCTCCACATGCGGGTTTCACATGCCACCAACTCCACATTCACAGACAACTTCAGCGCCAAAGCCATTTTCAGATAGCCCTCAATGCAAAGGCTCTAGGCGCAAATATTGGTGTGAGAGCTAATTCAATCAAGGAAACACTGCATGTTGGTGAAGCGCATATTGAAGAAGAATCAGCCGAGTGGTTCTTGTGGGAGAACAACTCCATTTGGCTCACTAACTTCACACACCATCAGGCTTCCAAGCAGCTCTCAAGGAAACTCAGTTTTCACACTCTAGGCTTAATGCCCTTTGAGTGCCTAGGACAGAAATGAAGCTTGGTGAGATTCCCACACAAAGCAATGCTCCACAGGCGGGTTTCACATGCCACCAACTCCACATTCACAGACAACTTCAGCGCCAAAGCCGTTTTCAGATAGCTCTCAGTACAAAGGCTCTAGGCGCAAATATTGGTGTGAGAGCTAATTCAATCAAGGAAACACTGCATGTTGGTGAAGCGCATATTGAAGAAGAATCAGCCGAGTGGTTCTTGTGGGAGAACAACTCCATTTGGCTCACTAACTTCACACACCATCAGGCTTCCAAGCAGCTCTCAAGGAAACTCAGTTTTCACACTCTAGGCTTAATGCCCTTTGAGTGCCTAGGAATGAAATGCACCTGGTAGAGCATCCCACACAAACCAATGCTCCACATGCGGGTTTCACATGCCACCAACTCCACATTCACAGACAACTTCAGCGCCAAAGCCATTTTCAGATAGCCCTCAATGCAAAGGCTCTAGGCGCAAATATTGGTGTGAGAGCTAATTCAATCAAGGAAACACTGCATGTTGGTGAAGCGCATATTGAAGAAGAATCAGGCGAGTGGTTCTTGTGGGAGAACAACTGCATTTGGCTCACTAACTTCACACACCATCAGGCTTCCAAGCAGCTCTCAAGGAAACTCAGTTTTCACACTCTAGGCTTAATGCCCTTTGAGTGCCTAGGAATGAAATGCACCTGGTAGAGCATCCCACACAAACCAATGCTCCACAGGCGGGTTTCACATGCCACCAACTCCACATTCACAGACAACTTCAGCGCCAAAGCCATTTTCAGATAGCCCTCAATGCAAAGGCTCTAGGCGCAAATATTGGTGTGAGAGCTAATTCAATCAAGGAAACACTGCATGTTGGTGAAGCGCATATTGAAGAAGAATCAGCCGAGTGGTTCTTGTGGGAGAACAACTCCATTTGGCTCACTAACTTCACACACCATCAGGCTTCCAAGCAGCTCTCAAGGAAACTCAGTTTTCACACTCTAGGCTTAATGCCCTTTGAGTGCCTAGGAATGAAATGCAGCTTGGTGAGCATCCCACACAAACCAATGCTCCACAGGCGGGTTTCACATGCCACCAACTCCACATTCACAGACAACTTCAGCGCCAAAGCCATTTTCAGATAGCCCTCAATGCAAAGGCTCTATGCGCAAATATTGGTGTGAGAGCTAATTCAATCAAGGAAACACTGCATGTTGGTGAAGCGCATATTGAAGAAGAATCAGCCGAGTGGTTCTTGTGGGAGAACAACTCCATTTGGCTCACTAACTTCACACACCATCAGGCTTCCAAGCAGCTCTCAAGGAAACTCAGTTTTCACACTCTAGGCTTAATGCCCTTTGAGTGCCTAGGACAGAAATGAAGCTTGGTGAGATTCCCACACAAAGCAATGCTCCACAGGCGGGTTTCACATGCCACCAACTCCACATTCACAGACAACTTCAGCGCCAAAGCCGTTTTCAGATAGCTCTCAGTACAAAGGCTCTAGGCGCAAATATTGGTGTGAGAGCTAATTCAATCAAGGAAACACTGCATGTTGGTGAAGCGCATATTGAAGAAGAATCAGCCGAGTGGTTCTTGTGGGAGAACAACTCCATTTGGCTCACTAACTTCACACACCATCAGGCTTCCAAGCAGCTCTCAAGGAAACTCAGTTTTCACACTCTAGGCTTAATGCCCTTTGAGTGCCTAGGAATGAAATGCACCTGGTAGAGCATCCCACACAAACCAATGCTCCACATGCGGGTTTCACATGCCACCAACTCCACATTCACAGACAACTTCAGCGCCAAAGCCATTTTCAGATAGCAATCAATGCAAAGGCTCTAGGCGCAAATATTGGTGTGAGAGCTAATTCAATCAAGGAAACACTGCATGTTGGTGAAGCGCATATTGAAGAAGAATCAGGCGAGTGGTTCTTGTGGGAGAACAACTGCATTTGGCTCACTAACTTCACACACCATCAGGCTTCCAAGCAGCTCTCAAGGAAACTCAGTTTTCACACTCTAGGCTTAATGCCCTTTGAGTGCCTAGGAATGAAATGCAGGTGGTAGAGCATCCCACACGAACCAATGCTCCACATGCGCGTTTCACATGCCACCAACTCCACATTCACAGACAACTTCAGCGCCAAAGCCATTTTCAGATAGCCCTCAATGCAAAGGCTCTAGGCGCAAATATTGGTGTGAGAGCTAATTCAATCAAGGAAACACTGCATGTTGGTGAAGCGCATATTGAAGAAGAATCAGCCGAGTGGTTCTTGTGGGAGAACAACTCCATTTTGGCTCACTAACGTCACACACCATGAGGCTTCCATGCAGCTCTCAAGGAAACTCAGTTTTCACACTCTAGGCTTAATGTCCTTTGAGTGCATTATGTAGGAATGAACCTGGTAGAGCATCCCACACAAACCAATGCTCCACATGCGGGTTTCACATGCCACCAACTCCACATTCACAGACAACTTCAGCGCCAAAGCCATTTTCAGATAGCCCTCAATGCAAAGGCTCTAGGCGCAAATATTGGTGTGAGAGCTAATTCAATCAAGGAAACACTGCATGTTGGTGAAGCGCATATTGAAGAAGAATCAGCCGAGTGGTTCTTGTGGGAGAACAACTCCATTTGGCTCACTAACTTCACACACCATCAGGCTTCCAAGCAGCTCTCAAGGAAACTCAGTTTTCACACTCTAGGCTTAATGCCCTTTGAGTGCATTATGTAGGAATGAACCTGGTAGAGCATCCCACACAAACCAATGCTCCACATGCGGGTTTCACATGCCACCAACTCCACATTCACAGACAACTTCAGCGCCAAAGCCATTTTCAGATAGCCCTCAATGCAAAGGCTCTAGGCGCAAATATTGGTGTGAGAGCTAATTCAATCAAGGAAACACTGCATGTTGGTGAAGCGCATATTGAAGAAGAATCAGCCGAGTGGTTCTTGTGGGAGAACAACTCCATTTGGCTCACTAACTTCACACACCATCAGGCTTCCAAGCAGCTCTCAAGGAAACTCAGTTTTCACACTCTAGGCTTAATGCCCTTTGAGTGCCTAGGACTGAAATGCAGGTGGTAGAGCATCCCACACGAACCAATGCTCCACAGGCGGGTTTCACATGCCACCAACTCCACATTCACAGACAACTTCAGCGCCAAAGCCATTTTCAGATAGCCCTCAATGCAAAGGCTCTAGGCGCAAATATTGGTGTGAGAGCTAATTCAATCAAGGAAACACTGCATGTTGGTGAAGCGCATATTGAAGAAGAATCAGGCGAGTGGTTCTTGTGGGAGAACAACTCCATTTTGGCTCACTAACTTCACACACCATCAGGCTTCCAAGCAGCTCTCAAGGAAACTCAGTTTTCACACTCTAGGCTTAATGCCCTTGGAGTGCCTAGGAATGAAATGCACCTGGTAGAGCATCCCACACAAACCAATGCTCCACATGCGGGTTTCACATGCCACCAACTCCACATTCACAGACAACTTCAGCGCCAAAGCCATTTTCAGATAGCCCTCAATGCAAAGGCTCTATGCGCAAATATTGGTGTGAGAGCTAATTCAATCAAGGAAACACTGCATGTTGGTGAAGCGCATATTGAAGAAGAATCAGCCGAGTGGTTCTTGTGGGAGAACAACTCCATTTGGCTCACTAACTTCACACACCATCAGGCTTCCAAGCAGCTCTCAAGGAAACTCAGTTTTCACACTCTAGGCTTAATGCCCTTTGAGTGCATTATGTAGGAATGAACCTGGTAGAGCATCCCACACAAACCAATGCTCCACAGGCGGGTTTCACATGCCACCAACTCCACATTCACAGACAACTTCAGCGCCAAAGCCATTTTCAGATAGCCCTCAATGCAAAGGCTCTAGACACAAATATTGGTGTGAGAGCTAATTCAATCAAGGAAACACTGCATGTTGGTGAAGCGCATATTGAAGAAGAATCAGCCGAGTGGTTCTTGTGGGAGAACAACTCCATTTGGCTCACTAACTTCACACACCATCAGGCTTCCAAGCAGCTCTCAAGGAAACTCAGTTTTCACACTCTAGGCTTAATGCCCTTTGAGTGCCTAGGACTGAAATGCAGGTGGTAGAGCATCCCACACGAACCAATGCTCCACAGGCGGGTTTCACATGCCACCAACTCCACATTCACAGACAACTTCAGCGCCAAAGCCATTTTCAGATAGCCCTCAATGCAAAGGCTCTAGGCGCAAATATTGGTGTGAGAGCTAATTCAATCAAGGAAACACTGCATGTTGGTGAAGCGCATATTGAAGAAGAATCAGGCGAGTGGTTCTTGTGGGAGAACAACTCCATTTTGGCTCACTAACTTCACACACCATCAGGCTTCCAAGCAGCTCTCAAGGAAACTCAGTTTTCACACTCTAGGCTTAATGCCCTTTGAGTGCCTAGGACTGAAATGAAGCTTGGTGCGCTTATCACACAAAGCAATGCTCCACAGGCGGGTTTCACATGCCACCAACTCCACATTCACAGACAACTTCAGCGCCAAAGCCGTTTTCAGATAGCTCTCAGTACAAAGGCTCTAGGCGCAAATATTGGTGTGAGAGCTAATTCAATCAAGGAAACACTGCATGTTGGTGAAGCGCATATTGAAGAAGAATCAGCCGAGTGGTTCTTGTGGGAGAACAACTCCATTTGGCTCACTAACTTCACACACCATCAGGCTTCCAAGCAGCTCTCAAGGAAACTCAGTTTTCACACTCTAGGCTTAATGCCCTTTGAGTGCCTAGGAATGAAATGCAGCTTGGAGGTAGAGCATCCCACACGAACCAATGCTCCACATGCGGGTTTCACATGCCACCAACTCCACATTCACAGACAACTTCAGCGCCAAAGCCATTTTCAGATAGCCCTCAATGCAAAGGCTCTAGGCGCAAATATTGGTGTGAGAGCTAATTCAATCAAGGAAACACTGCATGTTGGTGAAGCGCATATTGAAGAAGAATCAGCCGAGTGGTTCTTGTGGGAGAACAACTCCATTTGGCTCACTAACTTCACACACCATCAGGCTTCCAAGCAGCTCTCAAGGAAACTCAGTTTTCACACTCTAGGCTTAATGCCCTTTGAGTGCCTAGGACAGAAATGAAGCTTGGTGAGATTCCCACACAAAGCAATGCTCTACAGGCGGGTTTCACATGCCACCAACTCCACATTCACAGACAACTTCAGCGCCAAAGCCGTTTTCAGATAGCTCTCAGTACAAAGGCTCTAGGCGCAAATATTGGTGTGAGAGCTAATTCAATCAAGGAAACACTGCATGTTGGTGAAGCGCATATTGAAGAAGAATCAGCCGAGTGGTTCTTGTGGGAGAACAACTCCATTTGGCTCACTAACTTCACACACCATCAGGCTTCCAAGCAGCTCTCAAGGAAACTCAGTTTTCACACTCTAGGCTTAATGCCCTTTGAGTGCCTAGGAATGAAATGCACCTGGTAGAGCATCCCACACAAACCAATGCTCCACATGCGGGTTTCACATGCCACCAACTCCACATTCACAGACAACTTCAGCGCCAAAGCCATTTTCAGATAGCCCTCAATGCAAAGGCTCTAGGCGCAAATATTGGTGTGAGAGCTAATTCAATCAAGGAAACACTGCATGTTGGTGAAGCGCATATTGAAGAAGAATCAGGCGAGTGGTTCTTGTGGGAGAACAACTGCATTTGGCTCACTAACTTCACACACCATCAGGCTTCCAAGCAGCTCTCAAGGAAACTCAGTTTTCACACTCTAGGCTTAATGCCCTTTGAGTGCCTAGGAATGAAATGCAGGTGGTAGAGCATCCCACACAAACCAATGCTCCACAGGCGGGTTTCACATGCCACCAACTCCACATTCACAGACAACTTCAGCGCCAAAGCCGTTTTCAGATAGCCCTCAATGCAAAGGCTCTAGGCGCAAATATTGGTGTGAGAGCTAATTCAATCAAGGAAACACTGCATGTTGGTGAAGCGCATATTGAAGAAGAATCAGCCGAGTGGTTCTTGTGGGAGAACAACTCCATTTGGCTCACTAACTTCACACACCATCAGGCTTCCAAGCAGCTCTCAAGGAAACTCAGTTTTCACACTCTAGGCTTAATGCCCTTTGAGTGCATTATGTAGGAATGAACCTGGTAGAGCATCCCACACAAACCAATGCTCCACATGCGGGTTTCACATGCCACCAACTCCACATTCACAGACAACTTCAGCGCCAAAGCCATTTTCAGATAGCCCTCAATGCAAAGGCTCTAGGCGCAAATATTGGTGTGAGAGCTAATTCAATCAAGGAAACACTGCATGTTGGTGAAGCGCATATTGAAGAAGAATCAGCCGAGTGGTTCTTGTGGGAGAACAACTCCATTTGGCTCACTAACTTCACACACCATCAGGCTTCCAAGCAGCTCTCAAGGAAACTCAGTTTTCACACTCTAGGCTTAATGCCCTTTGAGTGCCAAGGACTGAAAGGCAGGTGGTAGAGCATCCCACACGAACCAATGCTCCACTTGCGGGTTTCACATGCCACCAACTCCACATTCACAGACAACTTCAGCGCCAAAGCCATTTTCAGATAGCCCTCAATGCAAAGGCTCTAGGCGCAAATATTGGTGTGAGAGCTAATTCAATCAAGGAAACACTGCATGTTGGTGAAGCGCATATTGAAGAAGAATCAGCCGAGTGGTTCTTGTGGGAGAACAACTCCATTTGGCTCACTAACTTCACACACCATCAGGCTTCCAAGCAGCTCTCAAGGAAACTCAGTTTTCACACTCTAGGCTTAATGCCCTTTGAGTGCCTAGGAATGAAATGCAGCTTGGTGAGCATCCCACACAAACCAATGCTCCACAGGCGGGTTTCACATGCCACCAACTCCACATTCACAGACAACTTCAGCGCCAAAGCCATTTTCAGATAGCCCTCAATGCAAAGGCTCTAGGCGCAAATATTGGTGTGAGAGCTAATTCAATCAAGGAAACACTGCATGTTGGTGAAGCGCATATTGAAGAAGAATCAGCCGAGTGGTTCTTGTGGGAGAACAACTCCATTTGGCTCACTAACTTCACACACCATCAGGCTTCCAAGCAGCTCTCAAGGAAACTCAGTTTTCACACTCTAGGCTTAATGCCCTTTGAGTGCCTAGGACAGAAATGAAGCTTGGTGAGATTCCCACACAAAGCAATGCTCCACAGGCGGGTTTCACATGCCACCAACTCCACATTCACAGACAACTTCAGCGCCAAAGCCGTTTTCAGATAGCTCTCAGTACAAAGGCTCTAGGCGCAAATATTGGTGTGAGAGCTAATTCAATCAAGGAAACACTGCATGTTGGTGAAGCGCATATTGAAGAAGAATCAGCCGAGTGGTTCTTGTGGGAGAACAACTCCATTTGGCTCACTAACTTCACACACCATCAGGCTTCCAAGCAGCTCTCAAGGAAACTCAGTTTTCACACTCTAGGCTTAATGCCCTTTGAGTGCCTAGGAATGAAATGCACCTGGTAGAGCATCCCACACAAACCAATGCTCCACATGCGGGTTTCACATGCCACCAACTCCACATTCACAGACAACTTCAGCGCCAAAGCCATTTTCAGATAGCCCTGAATGCAAAGGCTCTAGGCGCAAATATTGGTGTGAGAGCTAATTCAATCAAGGAAACACTGCATGTTGGTGAAGCGCATATTGAAGAAGAATCAGGCGAGTGGTTCTTGTGGGAGAACAACTGCATTTGGCTCACTAACTTCACACACCATCAGGCTTCCAAGCAGCTCTCAAGGAAACTCAGTTTTCACACTCTAGGCTTAATGCCCTTTGAGTGCCTAGGAATGAAATGCAGGTGGTAGAGCATCCCACACGAACCAATGCTCCACATGCGGGTTTCACATGCCACCAACTCCACATTCACAGACAACTTCAGCGCCAAAGCCATTTTCAGATAGCCCTCAATGCAAAGGCTCTAGGCGCAAATATTGGTGTGAGAGCTAATTCAATCAAGGAAACACTGCATGTTGGTGAAGCGCATATTGAAGAAGAATCAGCCGAGTGGTTCTTGTGGGAGAACAACTCCATTTTGGCTCACTAACGTCACACACCATCAGGCTTCCATGCAGCTCTCAAGGAAACTCAGTTTTCACACTCTAGGCTTAATGTCCTTTGAGTGCATTATGTAGGAATGAACCTGGTAGAGCATCCCACACAAACCAATGCTCCACATGCGGGTTTCACATGCCACCAACTCCACATTCACAGACAACTTCAGCGCCAAAGCCATTTTCAGATAGCCCTCAATGCAAAGGCTCTATGCGCAAATATTGGTGTGAGAGCTAATTCAATCAAGGAAACACTGCATGTTGGTGAAGCGCATATTGAAGAAGAATCAGCCGAGTGGTTCTTGTGGGAGAACAACTCCATTTGGCTCACTAACTTCACACACCATCAGGCTTCCAAGCAGCTCTCAAGGAAACTCAGTTTTCACACTCTAGGCTTAATGCCCTTTGAGTGCATTATGTAGGAATGAACCTGGTAGAGCATCCCACACAAACCAATGCTCCACATGCGGGTTTCACATGCCACCAACTCCACATTCACAGACAACTTCAGCGCCAAAGCCATTTTCAGATAGCCCTCAATGCAAAGGCTCTAGGCGCAAATATTGGTGTGAGAGCTAATTCAATCAAGGAAACACTGCATGTTGGTGAAGCGCATATTGAAGAAGAATCAGCCGAGTGGTTCTTGTGGGAGAACAACTCCATTTGGCTCACTAACTTCACACACCATCAGGCTTCCAAGCAGCTCTCAAGGAAACTCAGTTTTCACACTCTAGACTTAATGCCCTTTGAGTGCCTAGGACTGAAATGCAGGTGGTAGAGCATCCCACACGAACCAATGCTCCACAGGCGGGTTTCACATGCCACCAACTCCACATTCACAGACAACTTCAGCGCCAAAGCCATTTTCAGATAGCCCTCAATGCAAAGGCTCTAGGCGCAAATATTGGTGTGAGAGCTAATTCAATCAAGGAAACACTGCATGTTGGTGAAGCGCATATTGAAGAAGAATCAGGCGAGTGGTTCTTGTGGGAGAACAACTCCATTTTGGCTCACTAACTTCACACACCATCAGGCTTCCAAGCAGCTCTCAAGGAAACTCAGTTTTCACACTCTAGGCTTAATGCCCTTTGAGTGCCTAGGACTGAAATGAAGCTTGGTGAGCTTATCACACAAAGCAATGCTCCACAGGCGGGTTTCACATGCCACCAACTCCACATTCACAGACAACTTCAGCGCCAAAGCCGTTTTCAGATAGCTCTCAGTACAAAGGCTCTAGGCGCAAATATTGGTGTGAGAGCTAATTCAATCAAGGAAACACTGCATGTTGGTGAAGCGCATATTGAAGAAGAATCAGGCGAGTGGTTCTTGTGGGAGAACAACTCCATTTGGCTCACTAACGTCACACACCATCAGGCTTCCAAGCAGCTCTCAAGGAAACTCAGTTTTCACACTCTAGGCTTAATGCCCTTTGAGTGCCTAGGAATGAAATGCACCTGGTAGAGCATCCCACACAAACCAATGCTCCACATGCGGGTTTCACATGCCACCAACTCCACATTCACAGACAACTTCAGCGCCAAAGCCATTTTCAGATAGCCCTCAATGCAAAGGCTCTAGGCGCAAATATTGGTGTGAGAGCTAATTCAATCAAGGAAACACTGCATGTTGGTGAAGCGCATATTGAAGAAGAATCAGCCGAGTGGTTCTTGTGGGAGAACAACTCCATTTGGCTCACTAACTTCACACACCATCAGGCTTCCAAGCAGCTCTCAAGGAAACTCAGTTTTCACACTCTAGGCTTAATGCCCTTTGAGTGCATTATGTAGGAATGAACCTGGTAGAGCATCCCACACAAACCAATGCTCCACATGCGGGTTTCACATGCCACCAACTCCACATTCACAGACAACTTCAGCGCCAAAGCCATTTTCAGATAGCCCTCAATGCAAAGGCTCTAGACACAAATATTGGTGTGAGAGCTAATTCAATCAAGGAAACACTGCATGTTGGTGAAGCGCATATTGAAGAAGAATCAGCCGAGTGGTTCTTGTGGGAGAACAACTCCATTTGGCTCACTAACTTCACACACCATCAGGCTTCCAAGCAGCTCTCAAGGAAACTCAGTTTTCACACTCTAGGCTTAATGCCCTTTGAGTGCCTAGGACTGAAATGCAGGTGGTAGAGCATCCCACACGAACCAATGCTCCACAGGCGGGTTTCACATGCCACCAACTCCACATTCACAGACAACTTCAGCGCCAAAGCCATTTTCAGATAGCCCTCAATGCAAAGGCTCTAGGCGCAAATATTGGTGTGAGAGCTAATTCAATCAAGGAAACACTGCATGTTGGTGAAGCGCATATTGAAGAAGAATCAGGCGAGTGGTTCTTGTGGGAGAACAACTCCATTTTGGCTCACTAACTTCACACACCATCAGGCTTCCAAGCAGCTCTCAAGGAAACTCAGTTTTCACACTCTAGGCTTAATGCCCTTTGAGTGCCTAGGACTGAAATGAAGCTTGGTGAGCTTATCACACAAAGCAATGCTCCACAGGCGGGTTTCACATGCCACCAACTCCACATTCACAGACAACTTCAGCGCCAAAGCCGTTTTCAGATAGCTCTCAGTACAAAGGCTCTAGGCGCAAATATTGGTGTGAGAGCTAATTCAATCAAGGAAACACTGCATGTTGGTGAAGCGCATATTGAAGAAGAATCAGGCGAGTGGTTCTTGTGGGAGAACAACTCCATTTGGCTCACTAACTTCACACACCATCAGGCTTCCAAGCAGCTCTCAAGGAAACTCAGTTTTCACACTCTAGGCTTAATGCCCTTTGAGTGCCTAGGAATGAAATGCAGCTTGGTGGTAGAGCATCCCACACGAAACAATGCTCCACATGCGGGTTTCACATGCCACCAACTCCACATTCACAGACAACTTCAGCGCCAAAGCCATTTTCAGATAGCCCTCAATGCAAAGGCTCTATGCGCAAATATTGGTGTGAGAGCTAATTCAATCAAGGAAACACTGCATGTTGGTGAAGCGCATATTGAAGAAGAATCAGCCGAGTGGTTCTTGTGGGAGAACAACTCCATTTTGGCTCACTAACGTCACACACCATCAGGCTTCCATGCAGCTCTCAAGGAAACTCAGTTTTCACACTCTAGGCTTAATGCCCATTTGAGTGCCTAGGAATGAAATGCAGCTTGGTGAGCATCCCACACAAACCAATGCTCCACAGGCGGGTTTCACATGCCACCAACTCCACATTCACAGAAAACTTCAGCGCCAAAGCCATTTTCAGATAGCCCTCAATGCAAAGGCTCTAGGCGCAAATATTGGTGTGAGAGCTAATTCAATCAAGGAAACACTGCATGTTGGTGAAGCGCATATTGAAGAAGAATCAGCCGAGTGGTTCTTGTGGGAGAACAACTCCATTTGGCTCACTAACTTCACACACCATCAGGCTTCCAAGCAGCTCTCAAGGAAACTCAGTTTTCACACTCTAGGCTTAATGCCCTTTGAGTGCATTATGTAGGAATGAACCTGGTAGAGCATCCCACACAAACCAATGCTCCACATGCGGGTTTCACATGCCACCAACTCCACATTCACAGACAACTTCAGCGCCAAAGCCATTTTCAGATAGCCCTCAATGCAAAGGCTCAAGACGCAAGTATTGGTGTGAGAGCTAATTCAATCAAGGAAACACTGCATGTTGGTGAAGCGCATATTGAAGAAGAATCAGCCGAGTGGTTCTTGTGGGAGAACAACTCCATTTGGCTCACTAACTTCACACACCATCAGGCTTCCAAGCAGCTCTCAAGGCAACTCAGTTTTCACACTCTAGGCTTAATGCCCTTTGAGTGCCTAGGACTGAAAGGCAGGTGGTAGAGCATCCCACACGAACCAATGCTCCACATGCGGGTTTCACATGCCACCAACTCCACATTCACAGACAACTTCAGCGCCAAAGCCATTTTCAGATAGCCCTCAATGCAAAGGCTCTAGGCGCAAATATTGGTGTGAGAGCTAATTCAATCAAGGAAACACTGCATGTTGGTGAAGCGCATATTGAAGAAGAATCAGGCGAGTGGTTCTTGTGGGAGAACAACTCCATTTGGCTCACTAACTTCACACACCATCAGGCTTCCAAGCAGCTCTCAAGGAAACTCAGTTTTCACACTCTAGGCTTAATGCCCTTTGAGTGCCTAGGAATGAAATGCACCTGGTAGAGCATCCCACACAAACCAATGCTCCACATGCGGGTTTCACATGCCACCAACTCCACATTCACAGACAACTTCAGCGCCAAAGCCATTTTCAGATAGCCCTCAATGCAAAGGCTCTAGGCGCAAATATTGGTGTGAGAGCTAATTCAATCAAGGAAACACTGCATGTTGGTGAAGCGCATATTGAAGAAGAATCAGGCGAGTGGTTCTTGTGGGAGAACAACTCCATTTGGCTCACTAACTTCACACACCATCAGGCTTCCAAGCAGCTCTCAAGGAAACTCAGTTTTCACACTCTAGGCTTAATGCCCTTTGAGTGCCTAGGAATGAAATGCAGGTGGTAGAGCATCCCACACGAACCAATGCTCCACATGCGGGTTTCACATGCCACCAACTCCACATTCACAGACAACTTCAGCGCCAAAGCCATTTTCAGATAGCCCTCAATGCAAAGGCTCTAGGCGCAAATATTGGTGTGAGAGCTAATTCAATCAAGGAAACACTGCATGTTGGTGAAGCGCATATTGAAGAAGAATCAGCCGAGTGGTTCTTGTGGGAGAACAACTCCATTTTGGCTCACTAACCTCACACACCATCAGGCTTCCATGCAGCTCTCAAGGAAACTCAGTTTTCACACTCTAGGCTTAATGCCCTTTGAGTGCATTATGTAGGAGTGAACCTGGTAGAGCATCCCACACAAACCAATGCTCCACATGGGGGTTTCACATGCCACCAACTCCACATTCACAGACAACTTCAGCGCCAAAGCCATTTTCAGATAGCCCTCAATGCAAAGCCTCTAGGCGCAAATATTGGTGTGAGAGCTAATTCAATCAAGGAAACACTGCATGTTGGTGAAGCGCATATTGAAGAAGAATCAGGCGAGTGGTTCTTGTGGGAGAACAACTCCATTTGGCTCACTAACTTCACACACCATCAGGCTTCCAAGCAGCTCTCAAGGAAACTCAGTTTTCACACTCTAGGCTTAATGCCCTTTGAGTGCATTTTGTAGGAATGAACCTGGTAGAGCATCCCACACAAACCAATGCTCCACATGCGGGTTTCACATGCCACCAACTCCACATTCACAGACAACTTCAGCGCCAAAGCCATTTTCAGATAGCCCTCAATGCAAAGGCTCTAGGCGCAAATATTGGTGTGAGAGCTAATTCAATCAAGGAAACACTGCATGTTGGTGAAGCGCATATTGAAGAAGAATCAGGCGAGTGGTTCTTGTGGGAGAACAACTCCATTTGGCTCACTAACTTCACACACCATCAGGCTTCCAAGCAGCTCTCAAGGAAACTCAGTTTTCACACTCTAGGCTTAATGCCCTTTGAGTGCCTAGGAATGAAATGCAGGTGGTAGAGCATCCCACACGAACCAATGCTCCACATGCGGGTTTCACATGCCACCAACTCCACATTCACAGACAACTTCAGCGCCAAAGCCATTTTCAGATAGCCCTCAATGCAAAGGCTCTATGCGCAAATATTGGTGTGAGAGCTAATTCAATCAAGGAAACACTGCATGTTGGTGAAGCGCATATTGAAGAAGAATCAGGCGAGTGGTTCTTGTGGGAGAACAACTCCATGTTGGCTCACTAACGTCACACACCATCAGGCTTCCATGCCGCTCTCAAGGAAACTCAGTTTTCACACTCTAGGCTTAATGCCCTTTGAGTGCATTATGTAGGAATGAACCTGGTAGAGCATCCCACACGAACCAATGCTCCACATGCGGGTTTCACATGCCACCAACTCCACATTCACAGACAACTTCAGCGCCAAAGCCATTTTCAGATAGCCCTCAATGCAAAGGCTCTAGGCGCAAATATTGGTGTGAGAGCTAATTCAATCAAGGAAACACTGCATGTTGGTGAAGCGCATATTGAAGAAGAATCAGGCGAGTGGTTCTTGTGGGAGAACAACTCCATTTGGCTCACTAACTTCACACACCATCAGGCTTCCAAGCAGCTCTCAAGGAAACTCAGTTTTCACACTCTAGGCTTAATGCCCTTTGAGTGCCTATGAATGAAATGCACCTGGTAGAGCATCCCACACGAACCAATGCTCCACATGCGGGTTTCACATGCCACCAACTCCACATTCACAGATAACTTCAGCGCCAAAGCCATTTTCAGATAGCCCTCAATGCAAAGGCTCTATGCGCAAATATTGGTGTGAGAGCTAATTCAATCAAGGAAACACTGCATGTTGGTGAAGCGCATATTGAAGAAGAATCAGCCGAGTGGTTCTTGTGGGAGAACAACTCCATTTTGGCTCACTAACGTCACACACCATCAGGCTTCCATGCAGCTCTCAAGGAAACTCAGTTTTCACACTCTAGGCTTAATGCCCTTTGAGTGCCTAGGAATGAAATGCAGCTTGGTGAGCATCCCACACAAACCAATGCTCCACAGGCGGGTTTCACATGCCACCAACTCCACATTCACAGACAACTTCAGCGCCAAAGCCATTTTCAGATAGCCCTCAATGCAAAGGCTCTAGGCGCAAATATTGGTGTGAGAGCTAATTCAATCAAGGAAACACTGCATGTTGGTGAAGCGCATATTGAAGAAGAATCAGCCGAGTGGTTCTTGTGGGAGAACAACTCCATTTGGCTCACTAACTTCACACACCATCAGGCTTCCAAGCAGCTCTCAAGGAAACTCAGTTTTCACACTCTAGGCTTAATGCCCTTTGAGTGCATTATGTAGGAATGAACCTGGTAGAGCATCCCACACAAACCAATGCTCCACATGCGGGTTTCACATGCCACCAACTCCACATTCACAGACAACTTCAGCGCCAAAGCCGTTTTCAGATAGCCCTCAATGCAAAGGCTCTAGGCCCAAATATTGGTGTGAGGGCTAATTCAATCAAGGAAACACTGCATGTTGGTGAAGCGCATATTGAAGAAGAATCAGCCGAGTGGTTCTTGTGGGAGAACAACTCCATTTGGCTCACTAACTTCACACACCATCAGGCTTCCAAGCAGCTCTCAAGGAAACTCAGTTTTCACACTCTAGGCTTAATGCCCTTTGAGTGCCTAGGACTGAAATGAAGCTTGGTGAGCTTATCACACAAAGCAATGCTCCACAGGCGGGTTTCACATGCCACCAACTCCACATTCACAGACAACTTCAGCGCCAAAGCCGTTTTCAGATAGCTCTCAGTACAAAGGCTCTAGGCGCAAATATTGGTGTGAGAGCTAATTCAATCAAGGAAACACTGCATGTTGGTGAAGCGCATATTGAAGAAGAATCAGCCGAGTGGTTCTTGTGGGAGAACAACTCCATTTGGCTCACTAACTTCACACACCATCAGGCTTCCAAGCAGCTCTCAAGGAAACTCAGTTTTCACACTCTAGGCTTAATGCCCTTTGAGTGCCTAGGAATGAAATGCAGCTTGGTGGTAGAGCATCCCACACGAACCAATGCTCCACATGCGGGTTTCACATGCCACCAACTCCACATTCACAGACAACTTCAGCGCCAAAGCCATTTTCAGATAGCCCTCAATGCAAAGGCTCTATGCGCAAATATTGGTGTGAGAGCTAATTCAATCAAGGAAACACTGCATGTTGGTGAAGCGCATATTGAAGAAGAATCAGCCGAGTGGTTCTTGTGGGAGAACAACTCCATTTTGGCTCACTAACGTCACACACCATCAGGCTTCCATGCAGCTCTCAAGGAAACTCAGTTTTCACACTCTAGGCTTAATGCCCATTTGAGTGCCTAGGAATGAAATGCAGCTTGGTGAGCATCCCACACAAACCAATGCTCCACAGGCGGGTTTCACATGCCACCAACTCCACATTCACAGAAAACTTCAGCGCCAAAGCCATTTTCAGATAGCCCTCAATGCAAAGGCTCTAGGCGCAAATATTGGTGTGAGAGCTAATTCAATCAAGGAAACACTGCATGTTGGTGAAGCGCATATTGAAGAAGAATCAGCCGAGTGGTTCTTGTGGGAGAACAACTCCATTTGGCTCACTAACTTCACACACCATCAGGCTTCCAAGCAGCTCTCAAGGAAACTCAGTTTTCACACTCTAGGCTTAATGCCCTTTGAGTGCATTATGTAGGAATGAACCTGGTAGAGCATCCCACACAAACCAATGCTCCACATGCGGGTTTCACATGCCACCAACTCCACATTCACAGACAACTTCAGCGCCAAAGCCATTTTCAGATAGCCCTCAATGCAAAGGCTCAAGACGCAAGTATTGGTGTGAGAGCTAATTCAATCAAGGAAACACTGCATGTTGGTGAAGCGCATATTGAAGAAGAATCAGCCGAGTGGTTCTTGTGGGAGAACAACTCCATTTGGCTCACTAACTTCACACACCATCAGGCTTCCAAGCAGCTCTCAAGGCAACTCAGTTTTCACACTCTAGGCTTAATGCCCTTTGAGTGCCTAGGACTGAAAGGCAGGTGGTAGAGCATCCCACACGAACCAATGCTCCACATGCGGGTTTCACATGCCACCAACTCCACATTCACAGACAACTTCAGCGCCAAAGCCATTTTCAGATAGCCCTCAATGCAAAGGCTCTAGGCGCAAATATTGGTGTGAGAGCTAATTCAATCAAGGAAACACTGCATGTTGGTGAAGCGCATATTGAAGAAGAATCAGGCGAGTGGTTCTTGTGGGAGAACAACTCCATTTGGCTCACTAACTTCACACACCATCAGGCTTCCAAGCAGCTCTCAAGGAAACTCAGTTTTCACACTCTAGGCTTAATGCCCTTTGAGTGCCTAGGAATGAAATGCACCTGGTAGAGCATCCCACACAAACCAATGCTCCACATGCGGGTTTCACATGCCACCAACTCCACATTCACAGACAACTTCAGCGCCAAAGCCATTTTCAGATAGCCCTCAATGCAAAGGCTCTAGGCGCAAATATTGGTGTGAGAGCTAATTCAATCAAGGAAACACTGCATGTTGGTGAAGCGCATATTGAAGAAGAATCAGGCGAGTGGTTCTTGTGGGAGAACAACTCCATTTGGCTCACTAACTTCACACACCATCAGGCTTCCAAGCAGCTCTCAAGGAAACTCAGTTTTCACACTCTAGGCTTAATGCCCTTTGAGTGCCTAGGAATGAAATGCAGGTGGTAGAGCATCCCACACGAACCAATGCTCCACATGCGGGTTTCACATGCCACCAACTCCACATTCACAGACAACTTCAGCGCCAAAGCCATTTTCAGATAGCCCTCAATGCAAAGGCTCTAGGCGCAAATATTGGTGTGAGAGCTAATTCAATCAAGGAAACACTGCATGTTGGTGAAGCGCATATTGAAGAAGAATCAGCCGAGTGGTTCTTGTGGGAGAACAACTCCATTTTGGCTCACTAACCTCACACACCATCAGGCTTCCATGCAGCTCTCAAGGAAACTCAGTTTTCACACTCTAGGCTTAATGCCCTTTGAGTGCATTATGTAGGAGTGAACCTGGTAGAGCATCCCACACAAACCAATGCTCCACATGGGGGTTTCACATGCCACCAACTCCACATTCACAGACAACTTCAGCGCCAAAGCCATTTTC
Organism: Ochotona princeps; assembly: GCF_030435755.1. NCBI lineage: Eukaryota > Metazoa > Chordata > Mammalia > Lagomorpha > Ochotonidae > Ochotona > Ochotona princeps. The sequence continues at coordinate 13,679 of NW_026701430.1, read as the reverse complement.
AGATAGCCCTCAATGCAAAGCCTCTAGGCGCAAATATTGGTGTGAGAGCTAATTCAATCAAGGAAACACTGCATGTTGGTGAAGCGCATATTGAAGAAGAATCAGGCGAGTGGTTCTTGTGGGAGAACAACTCCATTTGGCTCACTAACTTCACACACCATCAGGCTTCCAAGCAGCTCTCAAGGAAACTCAGTTTTCACACTCTAGGCTTAATGCCCTTTGAGTGCATTTTGTAGGAATGAACCTGGTAGAGCATCCCACACAAACCAATGCTCCACATGCGGGTTTCACATGCCACCAACTCCACATTCACAGACAACTTCAGCGCCAAAGCCATTTTCAGATAGCCCTCAATGCAAAGGCTCTAGGCGCAAATATTGGTGTGAGAGCTAATTCAATCAAGGAAACACTGCATGTTGGTGAAGCGCATATTGAAGAAGAATCAGGCGAGTGGTTCTTGTGGGAGAACAACTCCATTTGGCTCACTAACTTCACACACCATCAGGCTTCCAAGCAGCTCTCAAGGAAACTCAGTTTTCACACTCTAGGCTTAATGCCCTTTGAGTGCCTAGGAATGAAATGCAGGTGGTAGAGCATCCCACACGAACCAATGCTCCACATGCGGGTTTCACATGCCACCAACTCCACATTCACAGACAACTTCAGCGCCAAAGCCATTTTCAGATAGCCCTCAATGCAAAGGCTCTATGCGCAAATATTGGTGTGAGAGCTAATTCAATCAAGGAAACACTGCATGTTGGTGAAGCGCATATTGAAGAAGAATCAGGCGAGTGGTTCTTGTGGGAGAACAACTCCATGTTGGCTCACTAACATCACACACCATCAGGCTTCCATGCCGCTCTCAAGGAAACTCAGTTTTCACACTCTAGGCTTAATGCCCTTTGAGTGCATTATGTAGGAATGAACCTGGTAGAGCATCCCACACGAACCAATGCTCCACATGCGGGTTTCACATGCCACCAACTCCACATTCACAGACAACTTCAGCGCCAAAGCCATTTTCAGATAGCCCTCAATGCAAAGGCTCTAGGCGCAAATATTGGTGTGAGAGCTAATTCAATCAAGGAAACACTGCATGTTGGTGAAGCGCATATTGAAGAAGAATCAGGCGAGTGGTTCTTGTGGGAGAACAACTCCATTTGGCTCACTAACTTCACACACCATCAGGCTTCCAAGCAGCTCTCAAGGAAACTCAGTTTTCACACTCTAGGCTTAATGCCCTTTGAGTGCCTATGAATGAAATGCACCTGGTAGAGCATCCCACACGAACCAATGCTCCACATGCGGGTTTCACATGCCACCAACTCCACATTCACAGATAACTTCAGCGCCAAAGCCATTTTCAGATAGCCCTCAATGCAAAGGCTCTATGCGCAAATATTGGTGTGAGAGCTAATTCAATCAAGGAAACACTGCATGTTGGTGAAGCGCATATTGAAGAAGAATCAGCCGAGTGGTTCTTGTGGGAGAACAACTCCATTTTGGCTCACTAACGTCACACACCATCAGGCTTCCATGCAGCTCTCAAGGAAACTCAGTTTTCACACTCTAGGCTTAATGCCCTTTGAGTGCCTAGGAATGAAATGCAGCTTGGTGAGCATCCCACACAAACCAATGCTCCACAGGCGGGTTTCACATGCCACCAACTCCACATTCACAGACAACTTCAGCGCCAAAGCCATTTTCAGATAGCCCTCAATGCAAAGGCTCTAGGCGCAAATATTGGTGTGAGAGCTAATTCAATCAAGGAAACACTGCATGTTGGTGAAGCGCATATTGAAGAAGAATCAGCCGAGTGGTTCTTGTGGGAGAACAACTCCATTTGGCTCACTAACTTCACACACCATCAGGCTTCCAAGCAGCTCTCAAGGAAACTCAGTTTTCACACTCTAGGCTTAATGCCCTTTGAGTGCATTATGTAGGAATGAACCTGGTAGAGCATCCCACACAAACCAATGCTCCACATGCGGGTTTCACATGCCACCAACTCCACATTCACAGACAACTTCAGCGCCAAAGCCGTTTTCAGATAGCCCTCAATGCAAAGGCTCTAGGCCCAAATATTGGTGTGAGGGCTAATTCAATCAAGGAAACACTGCATGTTGGTGAAGCGCATATTGAAGAAGAATCAGCCGAGTGGTTCTTGTGGGAGAATAACTCCATTTGGCTCACGAACTTCACACACCATCAGGCTTCCAAGCAGCTCTCAAGGAAACTCAGTTTTCACACTCTAGGCTTAATGCCCTTTGAGTGCCTAGGACTGAAATGAAGCTTGGTGAGCTTATCACACAAAGCAATGCTCCACAGGCGGGTTTCACATGCCACCAACTCCACATTCACAGACAACTTCAGCGCCAAAGCCGTTTTCAGATAGCCCTCAACACAAAGGCTCTAGGCCCAAATATTGGTGTGAGAGCTAATTCAATCAAGGAAACACTGCATGTTGGTGAAGCGCATATTGAAGAAGAATCAGCCGAGTGGTTCTTGTGGGAGAACAACTCCATTTGGCTCACTAACTTCACACACCATCAGGCTTCCAAGCAGCTCTCAAGGAAACTCAGTTTTCACACTCTAGGCTTAATGCCCTTTGAGTGCCTAGGAATGAAATGCACCTGGTAGAGCATCCAACACGAACCAATGCTCCACATGCGGGTTTCACATGCCACCAACTCCACATTCACAGACAACTTCAGCGCCAAAGCCGTTTTCAGATAGCCCTCAACACAAAGGCTCTAGGCGCAAATATTGGTGTGAGAGCTAATTCAATCAAGGAAACACTGCATGTTGGTGAAGCGCATATTGAAGAAGAATCAGGCGAGTGGTTCTTGTGGGAGAACAACTCCATTTGGCTCACTAACTTCACACACCATCAGGCTTCCAAGCAGCTCTCAAGGAAACTCAGTTTTCACACTCTAGGCTTAATGCCCTTTGAGTGCCTAGGACTGAAATGAAGCTTGGTGAGATTTCCACACAAACAAATGCTCCACATGCGGGTTTCACATGCCACCAACTCCACATTCACAGACAACTTCAGCGCCAAAGCCATTTTCAGATAGCCCTCAATGCAAAGGCTCTAGGCGCAAATATTGGTGTGAGAGCTAATTCAATCAAGGAAACACTGCATGTTGGTGAAGCGCATATTGAAGAAGAATCAGGCGAGTGGTTCTTGTGGGAGAACAACTCCATTTGGCTCACTAACTTCACACACCATCAGGCTTCCAAGCAGCTCTCAAGGAAACTCAGTTTTCACACTCTAGGCTTAATGCCCTTTGAGTGCCTAGGACTGAAATGAAGCTTGGTGAGATTTCCACACAAACCAATGCTCCACATGCGGGTTTCACATGCCACCAACTCCACATTCACAGACAACTTCAGCGCCAAAGCCATTTTCAGATAGCCCTCAATGCAAAGGCTCTAGGCGCAAATATTGGTGTGAGAGCTAATTCAATCAAGGAAACACTGCATGTTGGTGAAGCGCATATTGAAGAAGAATCAGGCGAGTGGTTCTTGTGGGAGAACAACTCCATTTGGCTCACTAACTTCACACACCATCAGGCTTCCAAGCAGCTCTCAAGGAAACTCAGTTTTCACACTCTAGGCTTAATGCCCTTTGAGTGCCTAGGACTGAAATGAAGCTTGGTGAGATTCCCACACAAACAAATGCTCCACAGGCGGGTTTCACATGCCACCAACTCCACATTCACAGACAACTTCAGAGCCAAAGCCGTTTTAAGATAGCTCTCATTACAAAGGCTCCAGGCCCAAATATTGGTGTGAGAGCTAATTCAATCATGGAAACACTGCATGTTGGTGAAGCGCATATTGAAGAAGAATCAGCCGAGTGGTTCTTGTGGGAGAACAACTCCATTTGGCTCACTAACTTCACACACCATCAGGCTTCCAAGCAGCTCTCAAGGCAACTCAGTTTTCACACTCTAGGCTTAATGCCCTTTGAGTGCCTAGGAATGAAATGCACCTGGTAGAGCATCCCACACAAACCAATGCTCCACATGCGGGTTTCACATGCCACCAACTCCACATTCACAGACAACTTCAGCGCCAAAGCCATTTTCAGATAGCCCTCAATGCAAAGGCTCTAGGCGCAAATATTGGTGTGAGAGCTAATTCAATCAAGGAAACACTGCATGTTGGTGAAGCGCATATTGAAGAAGAATCAGCCGAGTGGTTCTTGTGGGAGAACAACTCCATTTGGCTCACTAACTTCACACACCATCAGGCTTCCAAGCAGCTCTCAAGGAAACTCAGTTTTCACACTCTAGGCTTAATGCCCTTTGAGTGCCTAGGACTGAAATGAAGCTTGGTGAGATTTCCACACAAACAAATGCTCCACAGGCGGGTTTCACATGCCACCAACTCCACATTCACAGACAACTTCAGAGCCAAAGCCGTTTTAAGATAGCTCTCAGTACAAAGGCTCTAGGCGCAAATATTGGTGTGAGAGCTAATTCAATCAAGGAAACACTGCATGTTGGTGAAGCGCATATTGAAGAAGAATCAGCCGAGTGTTTCTTGTGGGAGAACAACTCCATTTGGCTCACTAACTTCACACACCATCAGGCTTCCAAGCAGCTCTCAAGGCAACTCAGTTTTCACACTCTAGGCTTAATGCCCTTTGAGTGCCTAGGAATGAAATGCACCTGGTAGAGCATCCCACACAAACCAATGCTCCACATGCGGGTTTCACATGCCACCAACTCCACATTCACAGACAACTTCAGCGCCAAAGCCATTTTCAGATAGCCCTCAATGCAAAGGCTCTAGGCGCAAATATTGGTGTGAGAGCTAATTCAATCAAGGAAACACTGCATGTTGGTGAAGCGCATATTGAAGAAGAATCAGCCGAGTGGTTCTTGTGGGAGAACAACTCCATTTGGCTCACTAACTTCACACACCATCAGGCTTCCAAGCAGCTCTCAAGGAAACTCAGTTTTCACACTCTAGGCTTAATGCCCTTTGAGTGCATTATCTAGGAATGAACCTGATAGAGCATCCCACACAAACGAATGCTCCACATGCGGGTTTCACATGCCACCAACTCCACATTCACAGACAACTTCAGCGCCAAAGCCATTTTCAGATAGCCCTCAATGCAAAGGCTCTAGGCGCAAATATTGGTGTGAGAGCTAAATCAATCAAGGAAACACTACATGTTGGTGAAGCGCATATTGAAGAAGAATCAGGCGAGTGGTTCTTGTGGGAGAACAACTCCATTTGGCTCACTAACTTTACACACCATCAGGCTTCCAAGCAGCTCTCAAGGAAACTCAGTTTTCACACTCTAGGCTTAATGCCCTTTGAGTGCATTATGTAGGAATGAACCTGGTAGAGCATCCCACACAAACCAATGCTCCACATGCGGGTTTCACATGCCACCAACTCCACATTCACAGACAACTTCAGCGCTACAGCCGTTTTCAGATAGCCCTCAATGCAAAGGCTCTAGGCCCAAATATTGGTGTGAGAGCTAATTCAATCAAGGAAACACTGCATGTTGGTGAAGCGCATATTGAAGAAGAATCAGCCGAGTGGTTCTTGTGGGAGAACAACTCCATTTTGGCTCACTAACGTCACACACCATCAGGCTTCCATGCAGCTCTCAAGGAAACTCAGTTTTCACACTCTAGGCTTAATGCCCTTTGAGTGCATTATGTAGGAATGAACCTGGTAGAGCATCCCACACGAACCAATGCTCCACATGCGGGTTTCACATGCCACCAACTCCACATTCACAGACAACTTCAGCGCCAAAGCCATTTTCAGATAGCCCTCAACACAAAGGCTCTAGGCCCAAATATTGGTGTGAGAGCTAATTCAATCAAGGAAACACTGCATGTTGGTGAAGCGCATATTGAAGAAGAATCAGGCGAGTGGTTCTTGTGGGAGAACAACTCCATTTGGCTCACTAACTTCACACACCATCAGGCTTCCAAGCAGCTCTCAAGGAAACTCAGTTTTCACACTCTAGGCTTAATGCCCTTTGAGTGCCTAGGAATGAAATGCAGCTTGGTGAGCATCCCACACAAACCAATGCTCCACAGGCGGGTTTCACATGCCACCAACTCCACATTCACAGACAACTTCAGCGCCAAAGCCGTTTTCAGATAGCTCTCAGTACAAAGGCTCTAGGCGCAAATATTGGTGTGAGAGCTAATTCAATCAAGGAAACACTGCATGTTGGTGAAGCGCATATTGAAGAAGAATCAGCCGAGTGGTTCTTGTGGGAGAACAACTCCATTTGGCTCACTAACTTCACACACCATCAGGCTTCCAAGCAGCTCTCAAGGCAACTCAGTTTTCACACTCTAGGCTTAATGCCCTTTGAGTGCCTAGGAATGAAATGCACCTGGTAGAGCATCCCACACAAACCAATGCTCCACATGCGGGTTTCACATGCCACCAACTCCACATTCACAGACAACTTCAGCGCCAAAGCCATTTTCAGATAGCCCTCAATGCAAAGGCTCTAGGCGCAAATATTGGTGTGAGAGCTAATTCAATCAAGGAAACACTGCATGTTGGTGAAGCGCATATTGAAGAAGAATCAGCCGAGTGGTTCTTGTGGGAGAACAACTCCATTTGGCTCACTAACTTCACACACCATCAGGCTTCCAAGCAGCTCTCAAGGAAACTCAGTTTTCACACTCTAGGCTTAATGCCCTTTGAGTGCCTAGGAATGAAATGCACCTGGTAGAGCATCCCACACAAACCAATGCTCCACATGCGGGTTTCACATGCCACCAACTCCACATTCACAGTCAACTTCAGCGCCAAAGCCATTTTCAGATAGCCCTCAATGCAAAGGCTCTAGGCGCAAATATTGGTGTGAGAGCTAATTCAATCAAGGAAACACTGCATGTTGCTGAAGCGCATATTGAAGAAGAATCAGCCGAGTGGTTCTTGTGGGAGAACAACTCCATTTGGCTCACTAACTTCACACACCATCAGGCTTCCAAGCAGCTCTCAAGGAAACTCAGTTTTCACACTCTAGGCTTAATGTCCTTTGAGTGCATTATGTAGGAATGAACCTGGTAGAGCATCCCACACAAACCAATGCTCCACATGCGGGTTTCACATGCCACCAACTCCACATTCACAGACAACTTCAGCGCCAAAGCCATTTTCAGATAGCCCTCAATGCAAAGGCTCTAGGCGCAAATATTGGTGTGAGAGCTAATTCAATCAAGGAAACACTGCATGTTGGTGAAGCGCATATTGAAGAAGAATCAGCCGAGTGGTTCTTGTGGGAGAACAACTCCATTTGGCTCACTAACTTCACACACCATCAGGCTTCCAAGCAGCTCTCAAGGAAACTCAGTTTTCACACTCTAGGCTTAATGCCCTTTGAGTGCCTAGGACTGAAATGCAGGTGGTAGAGCATCCCACACGAACCAATGCTCCACAGGCGGGTTTCACATGCCACCAACTCCACATTCACAGACAACTTCAGCGCCAAAGCCATTTTCAGATAGCCCTCAATGCAAAGGCTCTAGGCGCAAATATTGGTGTGAGAGCTAATTCAATCAAGGAAACACTGCATGTTGGTGAAGCGCATATTGAAGAAGAATCAGGCGAGTGGTTCTTGTGGGAGAACAACTCCATTTGGCTCACTAACTTCACACACCATCAGGCTTCCAAGCAGCTCTCAAGGAAACTCAGTTTTCACACTCTAGGCTTAATGCCCTTTGAGTGCCTAGGACTGAAATGAAGCTTGGTGAGCTTATCACACAAAGCAATGCTCCACAGGCGGGTTTCACATGCCACCAACTCCACATTCACAGACAACTTCAGCGCCAAAGCCATTTTCAGATAGCCCTCAATGCAAAGGCTCTATGCGCAAATATTGGTGTGAGAGCTAATTCAATCAAGGAAACACTGCATGTTGGTGAAGCGCATATTGAAGAAGAATCAGCCGAGTGGTTCTTGTGGGAGAACAACTCCATTTTGGCTCACTAACGTCACACACCATCAGGCTTCCATGCAGCTCTCAAGGAAACTCAGTTTTCACACTCTAGGCTTAATGCCCTTTGAGTGCATTATGTAGGAATGAACCTGGTAGAGCATCCCACACAAACCAATGCTCCACATGCGGGTTTCACATGCCACCAACTCCACATTCACAGACAACTTCAGCGCCAAAGCCATTTTCAGATAGCCCTCAACACAAAGGCTCTAGGCCCAAATATTTGTGTGAGAGCTAATTCAATCAAGGAAACACTGCATGTTGGTGAAGCGCATATTGAAGAAGAATCAGCCGAGTGGTTCTTGTGGGAGAACAACTCCATTTGGCTCACTAACTTCACACACCATCAGGCTTCCAAGCAGCTCTCAAGGAAACTCAGTTTTCACACTCTAGGCTTAATGCCCTTTGAGTGCCTAGGAATGAAATGCACCTGGTAGAGCATCCCACACAAACCAATGCTCCACATGCGGGTTTCACATGCCACCAACTCCACATTCACAGACAACTTCAGCGCCAAAGCCATTTTCAGATAGCCCTCAATGCAAAGGCTCTAGGCGCAAATATTGGTGTGAGAGTTAATTCAATCAAGGAAACACTGCATGTTGGTGAAGCGCATATTGAAGAAGAATCAGCCGAGTGGTTCTTGTGGGAGAACAACTCCATTTGGCTCACTAACTTCACACACCATCAGGCTTCCAAGCAGCTCTCAAGGAAACTCAGTTTTCACACTCTAGGGTTAATGCCCTTTGAGTGCATTATCTAGGAATGAACCTGGTAGAGCATCCCACACAAACCAATGCTCCACATGCGGGTTTCACATGCCACCAACTCCACATTCACAGACAACTTCAGCGCCAAAGCCATTTTCAGATAGCCCTCAATGCAAAGGCTCTAGGCGCAAATATTGGTGTGAGAGCTAATTCAATCAAGGAAACACTGCATGTTGGTGAAGCGCATATTGAAGAAGAATCAGCCGAGTGGTTCTTGTGGGAGAACAACTCCATTTGGCTCACTAACTTCACACACCATCAGGCTTCCAAGCAGCTCTCAAGGAAACTCAGTTTTCACACTCTAGGCTTAATGCCCTTTGAGTGCCTAGGAATGAAATGCACCTGGTAGAGCATCCCACACAAACCAATGCTCCACATGCGGGTTTCACATGCCACCAACTCCACATTCACAGACAACTTCAGCGCCAAAGCCATTTTCAGATAGCCCTCAATGCAAAGGCTCTAGGCGCAAATATTGGTGTGAGAGCTAATTCAATCAAGGAAACACTGCATGTTGGTGAAGCGCATATTGAAGAAGAATCAGCCGAGTGGTTCTTGTGGGAGAACAACTCCATTTGGCTCACTAACTTCACACACCATCAGGCTTCCAAGCAGCTCTCAAGGAAACTCAGTTTTCACACTCTAGGCTTAATGCCCTTTAAGTGCCTAGGACTGAAAGGCAGGTGGTAGAGCATCCCACACGAACCAATGCTCCACTTGCGGGTTTCACATGCCACCAACTCCACATTCACAGACAACTTCAGCGCCAAAGCCATTTTCAGATAGCCCTCAATGCAAAGGCTCTAGGCGCAAATATTGGTGTGAGAGCTAATTCAATCAAGGAAACACTGCATGTTGGTGAAGCGCATATTGAAGAAGAATCAGCCGAGTGGTTCTTGTGGGAGAACAACTCCATTTGGCTCACTAACTTCACACACCATCAGGCTTCCAAGCAGCTCTCAAGGAAACTCAGTTTTCACACTCTAGGCTTAATGCCCTTTGAGTGCCTAGGAATGAAATGCACCTGGTAGAGTATCCCACACAAACCAATGCTCCACATGCGGGTTTCACATGCCACCAACTCCACATTCACAGACAACTTCAGCGCCAAAGCCATTTTCAGATAGCCCTCAATGCAAAGGCTCTAGGCGCAAATATTGGTGTGAGAGCTAATTCAATCAAGGAAACACTGCATGTTGGTGAAGCGCATATTGAAGAAGAATCAGCCGAGTGGTTCTTGTGGGAGAACAACTCCATTTGGCTCACTAACTTCACACACCATCAGGCTTCCAAGCAGCTCTCAAGGAAACTCAGTTTTCACACTCTAGGCTTAATGCCCTTTAAGTGCCTAGGACTGAAAGGCAGGTGGTAGAGCATCCCACACGAACCAATGCTCCACTTGCGGGTTTCACATGCCACCAACTCCACATTCACAGACAACTTCAGCGCCAAAGCCATTTTCAGATAGCCCTCAATGCAAAGGCTCTAGCGCAAATATTGGTGTGAGAGCTAATTCAATCAAGGAAACACTGCATGTTGGTGAAGCGCATATTGAAGAAGAATCAGGCGAGTGGTTCTTGTGGGAGAACAACTCCATTTGGCTCACTAACTTCACACACCATCAGGCTTCCAAGCAGCTCTCAAGGAAACTCAGTTTTCACACTCTAGGCTTAATGCCCTTTGAGTGCCTAGGACAGAAATGAAGCTTGGTGAGATTCCCACACAAAGCAATGCTCCACAGGCGGGTTTCACATGCCACCAACTCCACATTCACAGACAACTTCAGCGCCAAAGCCATTTTCAGATAGCCCTCAATGCAAAGGCTCTAGGCGCAAATATTGGTGTGAGAGCTAATTCAATCAAGGAAACACTGCATGTTGGTGAAGCGCATATTGAAGAAGAATCAGGCGAGTGGTTCTTGTGGGAGAACAACTCCATTTGGCTCACTAACTTCACACACCATCAGGCTTCCAAGCAGCTCTCAAGGCAACTCAGTTTTCACACTCTAGGCTTAATGCCCTTTGAGTGCCTAGGAATGAAATGCACCTGGTAGAGCATCCACACAAACCAATGCTCCACATGCGGGTTTCACATGCCACCAACTCCACATTCACAGACAACTTCAGCGCCAAAGCCATTTTCAGATAGCCCTCAATGCAAAGGCTCTAGGCGCAAATATTGGTGTGAGAGCTAATTCAATCAAGGAAACACTGCATGTTGGTGAAGCGCATATTGAAGAAGAATCAGCCGAGTGGTTCTTGTGGGAGAACAACTCCATTTGGCTCACTAACTTCACACACCATCAGGCTTCCAAGCAGCTCTCAAGGCAACTCAGTTTTCACACTCTAGGCTTAATGCCCTTTGAGTGCCTAGGAATGAAATGCACCTGGTAGAGCATCCCACACAAACCAATGCTCCACATGCGGGTTTCACATGCCACCAACTCCACATTCACAGACAACTTCAGCGCCAAAGCCATTTTCAGATAGCCCTCAATGCAAAGGCTCTAGGCGCAAATATTGGTGTGAGAGCTAATTCAATCAAGGAAACACTGCATGTTGGTGAAGCGCATATTGAAGAAGAATCAGCCGAGTGGTTCTTGTGGGAGAACAACTCCATTTGGCTCACTAACTTCACACACCATCAGGCTTCCAAGCAGCTCTCAAGGAAACTCAGTTTTCACACTCTAGGCTTAATGCCCTTTGAGTGCCTAGGAATGAAATGCACCTGGTAGAGCATCCCACACAAACCAATGCTCCACAGGCGGGTTTCACATGCCACCAACTCCACATTCACAGACAACTTCAGCGCCAAAGCCATTTTCAGATAGCCCTCAATGCAAAGGCTCTAGGCGCAAATATTGGTGTGAGAGCTAATTCAATCAAGGAAACACTGCATGTTGCTGAAGCGCATATTGAAGAAGAATCAGCCGAGTGGTTCTTGTGGGAGAACAACTCCATTTGGCTCACTAACTTCACACACCATCAGGCTTCCAAGCAGCTCTCAAGGAAACTCAGTTTTCACACTCTAGGCTTAATGTCCTTTGAGTGCATTATGTAGGAATGAACCTGGTAGAGCATCCCACACAAACCAATGCTCCACATGCGGGTTTCACATGCCACCAACTCCACATTCACAGACAACTTCAGCGCCAAAGCCATTTTCAGATAGCCCTCAATGCAAAGGCTCTAGGCGCAAATATTGGTGTGAGAGCTAATTCAATCAAGGAAACACTGCATGTTGGTGAAGCGCATATTGAAGAAGAATCAGCCGAGTGGTTCTTGTGGGAGAACAACTCCATTTGGCTCACTAACTTCACACACCATCAGGCTTCCAAGCAGCTCTCAAGGAAACTCAGTTTTCACACTCTAGGCTTAATGCCCTTTGAGTGCCTAGGACTGAAATGCAGGTGGTAGAGCATCCCACACGAACCAATGCTCCACAGGAGGGTTTCACATGCCACCAACTCCACATTCACAGACAACTTCAGCGCCAAAGCCATTTTCAGATAGCCCTCAATGCAAAGGCTCTAGGCGCAAATATTGGTGTGAGAGCTAATTCAATCAAGGAAACACTGCATGTTGGTGAAGCGCATATTGAAGAAGAATCAGGCGAGTGGTTCTTGTGGGACAACAACTCCATTTGGCTCACTAACTTCACACACCATCAGGCTTCCAAGCAGCTCTCAAGGAAACTCAGTTTTCACACTCTAGGCTTAATGCCCTTTGAGTGCCTAGGACTGAATGAAGCTTGGTGAGCTTATCACACAAAGCAATGCTCCACAGGCGGGTTTCACATGCCACCAACTCCACATTCACAGACAACTTCAGCGCCAAAGCCATTTCAGATAGCCCTCAATGCAAAGGCTCTATGCGCAAATATTGGTGTGAGAGCTAATTCAATCAAGGAAACACTGCATGTTGGTGAAGCGCATATTGAAGAAGAATCAGCCGAGTGGTTCTTGTGGGAGAACAACTCCATTTTGGCTCACTAACGTCACACACCATCAGGCTTCCATGCAGCTCTCAAGGAAACTCAGTTTTCACACTCTAGGCTTAATGCCCTTTGAGTGCATTATGTAGGAATGAACCTGGTAGAGCATCCCACACAAACCAATGCTCCACATGCGGTTTCACATGCCACCAACTCCACATTCACAGACAACTTCAGCGCCAAAGCCATTTTCAGATAGCCCTCAACACAAAGGCTCTAGGCGCAAATATTGGTGTGAGAGCTAATTCAATCAAGGAAACACTGCATGTTGGTGAAGCGCATATTGAAGAAGAATCAGCCGAGTGGTTCTTGTGGGAGAACAACTCCATTTGGCTCACTAACTTCACACACCATCAGGCTTCCAAGCAGCTCTCAAGGAAACTCAGTTTTCACACTCTAGGCTTAATGCCCTTTGAGTGCCTAGGACTGAAATGCAGGTGGTAGAGCATCCACACGAACCAATGCTACACAGGAGGGTTTCACATGCCACCAACTCCACATTCACAGACAACTTCAGCGCCAAAGCCATTTTCAGATAGCCCTCAATGCAAAGGCTCTAGGCGCAAATATTGGTGTGAGAGCTAATTCAATCAAGGAAACACTGCCATGTTGGTGAAGCGCATATTGAAGAAGAATCAGGCGAGTGGTTCTTGTGGGAGAACAACTCCATTTGGCTCACTAACTTCACACACCATCAGGCTTCCAAGCAGCTCTCAAGGAAACTCAGTTTTCACACTCTAGGCTTAATGCCCTTTGAGTGCCTAGGACTGAAATGAAGCTTGGTGAGCTTATCACACAAAGCAATGCTCCACAGGCGGGTTTCACATGCCACCAACTCCACATTCACAGACAACTTCAGCGCCAAAGCCATTTTCAGATAGCCCTCAATGCAAAGGCTCTATGCGCAAATATTA